>NC_043961.1:13966764-14221224 GCF_902148855.1 Sphaeramia orbicularis | reverse complement strand
CTACTGTTCCAAAATGTAATCACATCTATTCTGGATCACTGTTAATCCATAAACCCAATGTGGTATAATTCATCAATAGTTTTGCTGCTATAGACATTTGAATTTTGCCCATTATAAGTGATGGGAGAAAAAAATATTTTAAAAATTAATTTAAAAAATGTGAACTTTGACCTACTTTTCCCAAAATGTAATCACATCTATTCTGGATCCTGGCAATCTGTAAACCCATTTGGTATGAATTCAATCAATAGTTTTGCTGCTAGAGTGTTAACAAACAAACAAACAAACTGAACCAAAAACAATATCCCTTACCTCCCCTTTGGGGGCGGGATAAAAAGATAAAATAGGACTTTATTTAATCCCACCATGGGGAAATGTCACAGTTAACTGCAGTAAAATACAACAAGCAAGTGCAGAGAAGACTGGTTGAAAAAAAAAAAAAAAACATACAAGAGTGAAATTTAAATAGACAAAAAGAACTCTGCTGTTTATATAAATGTTGACATAAAGTTCGTCAACAAAAGAATTAACAAACACCAGTATCTGCATCATATCTCAGAATATTTGTTTTAAAGTTCCGTATTACCAGATCAGCCACAAAGTTCAGCATTGGTGCAAAAAAATCTAAAAAAAAAAAAACCAAAACCTATTTCTCCAGTTGTAAAATTGTAATGAGATTTAGATTGTATTTGTTCCATACAGTTATACTTAGTACAATGGCAAAGCAGATTTATTTATATGCATAGTTCATATACAGGGTAATTCACAGTGCTTAAAAAAATGGAAAAGAGAAAGTTAAAAACACACAATTACCATTCATGCATTCATTCATTCATTCATTTGTTTGGAGCAGAAGAAAAAAAAATGTGTACAAGGAACTAATATCTGAGCAAATACAATAATAATAAAGACCATCAAGACAAAATAGCAATTGCCATGTACACTAGTAATAACAAAATAAATTCAATATGTACTGCTCAAAAAGGAATCATTAAATACATCAATAATAATCAATTAAAATAAAGTCAAACACTATTCACAGTTAAATGTATTTTTGTATTTTGCAGCCAATAGTATGGTTGAATACTAATTACACATGCAGATAGATAATGGGATAGCTGTTGTAGATGCATTTACAGAATTGCAGTAGTAAACATGATCCTGCCATTGTATGTGTAATGGTGCACATGAGTATCTGTTAATATTTCACTAATTCCGTAGGATTTAATAAACTGATACCCACCCACACACATGCAAAACACTTCCACTGGTGCTGATGGGAGCTGGAGGGAGGATTTAAGAATATTTATGGTGCTACATTTATGGCTTAAACTCCAAATGAACATCAATTTATTACAAGCTCCACCAGCACTAAACATCACCGTGCAGGAGTAGGCACGTCAGCGCGGTGGAATTCTCCATATCAGCTAGTGTGCATGTGTGTGTGTGTGTTGTGTGTGTTGTGGTGGCGTGTTCGCAGTGTGCAGTCCACGTTGTCAATCCTTCTCTGTTGGGTATGGCCTCAAGGAAACGCAGGTGAGCCGCTGTGCAGTAAATCCCCAGTCTATTTGATTGAGAGACTTCATGCAAATATTGATGGAACTCAATGTCACGGCGAGTTCACAGAGCATGCTCAGATCAGTCGGCGCCTGCAGCAAAAGCACAGCAAATAGGGCTGTTATCGGACTGTACTGTAAGCCCCTCTACGCTTCATAGACGTTAGACCGGCCTGAACTGAAACCCACTGAATCACACACTAGGCCTTTTGCCTGGACTGAAGCACCTTTTTACACACTTTGATTCTGAGACGGAATTATCACAGAGGAATACAAATGCTGTCAGAACGCTGTAATGGCCGGTGTTCGTTATCATTGGTGGACTAGAAAATTAAAAATACACGGTTGTTGCTGAAATTAGTCAATGTAACCATTAACAGTGTTTTAACAGTGAATTTTAGAACCGTGATACCACCCATGGGGTTCTAAACTGCTGTTCTGATACCAGTAGTTTGCAATTTAGCCATCCTCATGGTGGAAGAAGTGACCATATTTAGACAAAAAGGGGTGGAGCTGCAGGAGCACAAGTGAGAAAGATAGTCAGAAGTGACCATATGTGGGCAACAAACAGGGTGGAGCTGCAGGGACAGAAATGGGTTAGAACCATTTGCAAGGGATTATGGGTGAGCTAACGCTAAATACTATCTTATTGATACAGTAAGATAGCCAAAAGTGACCATATTTGGACAAAAAGCTGTGGAGCTGCCAGAACACAAGTAAGTAAGATAGTCAGAAGTGACCATATTTGGATAAAAACGGGGTGGAGCTGCCAGAACACAACTAAGTAAGATAGTCAGAAGTGACCATATTTGGACAAAAAGCAGTGGAGCTGCCAGAACACAAGTAAGATAGTCAGAAGTGACCATATTTGGATAAAAACGGGGTGGAGCTGCAGGAACACAAGCACTCAGAGCCATTTGCAAGGGATTATGGGTGAGGTAGGGCTAAATGCTATTTTACTGACAGAGTAAGGTAGTCACAAGTGACCGTATTTGGACAAAAAGCTGTGGAGCTGCCGGAACACAAGTAAGTAAGATAGCCAGAAGTGACCATATATGAACAAAAAGGGGTGGAGCTGCAGGAATACAAGAGGTCAGAGCCATTTGCAAGGGATTATGGGTGAGCTAATGCTAAATGCTATCTTACTGACAACATGAGATAGCCAGAAGTGACCATATCTGGACAGAAAGGGGTGGAGTTGCTGGGACAGAAATAGTCAGAGCCATTGCAAGGGATTAGGGTGAACTAATAGGCTACTAAATATTCTTACTGACAGTAAGATAGCCAGAAGTGACCATATCTGGACAAACAAGGGTGGAGCTACAGGAACACAAGGGGTCAGAGCCATTTGCAAGGGATTATGGGTGAGCTAAAGCTCAATACTATCTTACTGACAAAATAAGATAGCCGGAAGTGACCATATTTGGACAAAAAGGGGTGGAGCTGTCTTACTAACACATTAAACGGTAAACTTTATCTAGCAATGTCACTGCTAGTACAATGCTTATTTTGCTTTATTTTTACTATAGCTACAAACCAATTCGTGGAAATTATTAACCATATCTACAGTAAAGTTGTTGGTCAGAAAACAAAATATTTCAGTCAATAACCAGAGGCTAAGATAAGATAAGATAAGATAATCCTTTATTAGACTCAAACCAAACTTCTTTTCACCCTAAGATCTTTATAAACAGGAAATATTTAATATGGATGTTTGACTTATTAACTGGTCCAAATAAAATAAATAAGTCCCCGACCTGAAACCATGCTCAGAAAATATACTCAGTATTTTAGAGACACTCTGTAGAATAACATGACCTCATAGTTCTATAACCCACTAGTTTAATGCTCACCATTTAGTCATGCTGTCTGCCTGGTCCTATATATAGAGAGACGAACATAAGAATTAAAATAAATTATTGATACCAATGCCATTACTGACTCTGCTTATCAATTCCTGGTCAATTTCCAGTTTTATTACGGCGTCTTACACACGTTTTCACAGCATTAACACGGCTCTGATTCGCTGTAAACATTCACTCCTGGTCCAAACATAGCTTTGATTATACAAAACAAAAGCCCACAGGCGATGGATGAAACTATACGTGTTAAAATAATTAAATAAAACTTCCGCAGCATGTATATAAACAGTTTTCCACGCATGATGTGGTTTTCCTCTCTGAACTGCACCCTGTAAACCCTGCTGCCTGTTGGCATTTTTTTAATAGAATAAATAGCTGTGTTTCACTTTCACAGCAGAGACAGACGGAGCAGAGACGCACTTAATGCACCTAATAATGAGCCTAATGTTACCGGTACCTGCTGACATCCAACTGAGAGTCCACAACACAAGTTTACCTGATTACCATTCCTGTAAGTCACTCTCATGGTGCTTTTTTTTGTCTCTGTTTCTGTTCGACTGGGCTGATATTTCCAGTCAGACCCCTCATCTCCGTCGTAAACATTGACCCGTGATTTGACGTCGTATGTAATGTGCATGAAACAGAGGCCGCAAGTCAACGTCCACTACAATTATCTTACAAACCAACATTTAAGTGGCAGCGACTAACCTCATTTACTGATGCCACATTCTAACATTTTACTTAATAGCTTTACTGACAGTTACAAAGTTACTCATTAATGGTTTATAGGTCAGTTGTAATTAAGAGACATAATATTTGGATGAATAGAGCTTTGCCATCGACTCATCCTGAACATGATTTATAGCTTTTTTTGGCTTTAGTTCATTATAATGATTCCATTAACATTTACATTAATGCTTAAAACTGCAGTGTAGGATCAATCTAACTGACCAAAAAAATAATAAATATATATAAATAATAATAAAATAAAGTAAGTGGTGCCAGGCACAATAAACCCCCACCCATCACATGTTTGTAACTTATTTTCGCATCGATCCAGCTGATGTCATCATGTCTATGTGTGTGCTGATGTCCGCGTATCTACTACCCTCTATATATGTGAAAGTCTGAAGTAAATGAAATAAATTGAGTTTTTCTAGACATTAGAAATATGGAAATGGGGAAAAAATATTTTAAAATCCATAAAAATTTTGAACTTTGATATACTTTTCCCAAAATGTAACCACATCTATTCTAGGTCACTGGCAATCTATAAACCAAATTGGCATGAATTCAACCAATACTTTTTCTGCTCCAGATGTAACATTTTTGCCCATTTTAAGTAAACGGGGAAAAAAAAAAGATATATATAAAAAAAAAAAATCATTAAAAATTTAAACTTCGATCTACTTTTCCCAAAATGTACTGGCATCTATTCTAGGTCACTGGCAATCTATAAACCCAATTTGGTATGAATTTAACCAATAGTTTTGCTGCTACAGACATTCGAAAATTCACCCATTATAAGTAAATGGGGAAAGAAAAAAAGATTGTGAAAATTCTTTAAAAAATTGAAGTTTCACCTACTGTTCCCAAATGTAATCATATCTATTCTGGGTCACTGGCAATCTATAAACCCAATTTGGTATGAATTCAACCAATAGTTTTGCTGCTAAAGTGTTAACAAAGAAAGGAACAAACAAACTGAACCAAAAACAATACCCCTTCCCTCCCCTTTGGGGGGCAGGGCAATAAAATTTCGCTTTGATTACAACACACACTTGCCATGACATCATTACTTTTTCCCATTGAAACACACTGAACCATTTTTTTACAATTTGATCCTGATGAATCCAGGTGTTGTCATCGTGGAATATGAAAGTGTCATCAGCGGAGATTTTCTTCGCTGATGACCTGGTCATTCAGTATATTCAGATATAACCTGACCTTCTATTATGGGGTGTTTATGCTATGCAGGGTTGCAATAAATGAATTTTTCTGTCCATAGTTACATTAATTTTAGGCCAAATCTTAACCCTTAATAGGTAACCATGGTGCCCCCCACAGCTACAGGTAACCTGGGGTCCAGCTAGACCCAGGTTACCTACGGTGATAAAAACATCTAAAAATGTTATTTTTTAGTCAGTTACAATACTTTATTGCTTATGGTATGAAAGGATAGCAATGAAACGAAAAAAAAATATAACAAAATTGTGCTTTATTTTCCAAATAAATTCTCCTTTGCTGCGTGAAACATAAACAATTAAAAACGTGGGGTCTGCTGGGACCCCAGGTTACCTATTAAGGGTTAAGGATCAGGATAAACTTTATTATCCATATGGGAAATTAGTTTTGGACAACAGTGCTACACGTTGCATTCGCAGTCGGACACATACGATAACAAACAGTCACAAAATGTTTAGTCAGCATAATCACAGTTGTGTATTACACCTCATGTATATATATCACCTCCCCCTCTAAGGTAAAATAAATAGAAGGAATATAATTAATTGATAATTTATTAATTGATGAATTAATTTAAAAAGATGGGAGTAATTCCATTCTTTAAAGAGTAAAAAGAGTAAAAGCAGTACAACACATAACTAGTAAGAACATGGGTAGTTTAAAAGTCAGACCTTAGGCAAGGTTGAATAAAAGTATGAAGGCTCAGGGCCCATTAATCGTAGCCAGTTTCTTATTTAACAGTTCTGCGGATGTTAGGAGAACAGAGAGCTCATAACGGTTGGTTTTGTACCTGCTTGCTCTATAGTGTCTCCTGAGGGGAAATAACTCATATTCTGGGTGGAGGATATGGGATGGATCTGTAATGATTCTGTGAGTCTGATGAACAAGTATCCGTTCATATATGATTGGAAGGACTGGTAGTCTTTGATCTTTGATTTTAGACTGATGATAGAGAATTGGACCACCATGGAAAGTCTTCTCCTTTACATTCTCTGTGATCCTCAATGTGGTTCAGGTCTGGACTCTGTGGTGTCCGATGGCATGTGTTAAATGATGCTCTTGAACCAGTCTTTTACAATCTGATCCTGAATGAATCCTGGTGTTTTCATCTTGGAATATGAACTAACTCCCACAGTCGCTCTTTGAACAGATCCTCTACCTCTGCTTCTCCATCTGGGTTCACACACAGCCTTATATAGAAGATCATATGATGATCTTTATATGGCTCTGGGTACACGTCCGCAGGCTCCTGGAAAATGGACTGAATTACGTACGGAATGTACGCAGAGGATGGACAACACGCTCCATCTGTATCTGTCTGTGTCTTTAACATAACCTGCAGTTAGTGTTACTTTTGTCAACATCATTTATTGTCAAAAGTCTCCACACTGCTGACATTAGTCCTCTGCTGCGTATCTGCTGCACTATGAGGTGAACGTCACGCTGGCGTCAAGTGGTATCAGTGTGTTTGTATGGGAGCACTTAAGTATTTGTTGCGATTTGTTGGGGGGGGGTTCCATCCCTACTTCTGCTGAATGAATTTCATCCTAGGGGAGTCAGCCCCATCAATGCTTACAAACCAATTGAAACTAGAAAAGCACTCGGAAAGCACAGACCTCCATCAAGGCACCCCCAATCACCCCCAACATTTAATCATTACCTCCGCCAAGGAGGTATGTTTATGCCAGCATTGGTTTGTCTGTTTGTCTGTCTGTGTGCAAAATAACTCAAAAGTTATGGACGGATTTGAATGAAAATTTCATTATTTTTTTAAATTTTTTTTTTTTTTTATTAGTGATAGTTAACAAGACAATGTGGACAGAAAAACAACAACCAACACATAAATAAAGGGAAACTCAAACAAATAAACAAACAAACCAAAAACAACAACACTGACAGAGTATTGACAAACAACAACAGCAACAACGTCATATTACAAAGAAAAAGATCATAAATGTAAAGAGCAACTAACCATATAGCTTGGTTAGGGGTGATAGGGAAAAGGGGAAGAGGGGGGTGGAAATGAAAGTGAGAAAGAGAGAAGGGGGAGTGAGGGGAGAAAATAAGAATTGTTGTAATAATACAAAAATATTTAATAATACCAGTAGCCTAATTTGCTGGAATTATTGTGGCAACGGTAGCGGCGGAGGCAGCCACAATACTACTAGTTAAATAATTTAATATTTGTAACAATGTATTTGTGTCAGTTACTATCTGATTTGAGTTTATATGGATCAATTTAAATTAATATGGCTGTGGGGGGGATGGGGGGGTGGAGCCCAGCACACAGAGCCCAAAGAGGGGAGGATACCATCAACCCCCCATATAACCCCCAGCACCCCCAGCAGCACAACCACAGCCCAATGAAAATGAAATTGAATGAAAATTGGATTTGGATGAACTTTTCAGGAAATGTTGGTACTGGCACAAGGAACAAATGATTACATGTTGGTGATGATTGAGGGAAGGACAGGGAGGGCGGGACGGATTTTTTTTTTTTTTTTTGTCTGTTAGCAAGATAGCTCAAAAAGTTAAGGACGGATTTGGATGAAATTTTCAGGAAATGTCAATACTGGCACAAGGAACAAATGATTACATTTTGGTGGTCATCTGGGGGAGGGGCAAATTTTGATGAAATTTTCAGGAAATGTTGATTCTGCACAAGGAACAAACGATTAAATTTTGGTGGTGATCGGGGGGGGGGGGGGGGGGGGGGCACTTATCTACCTTGGCGGAGGTCTGCGCTCTCCGAGTGCTTTTCTAGTTTGTTCCTTGTGCCAGTATCAACATTTCCTGAAAATGTCATCAAAATTCGCCCCTCCCCCAGATCACCACCAAAATGTAATCATTTGTTCCTTGTGCCAGTTTCAACATTTCCTGAAAATTTCATTCAAATCCGTCCATAACTTTTTGAGTTATCTTGCTAACAGACAAACTAGAAAGGCACTCAGAAAGCGCAGACCTCCGCCAAGGCAGATCGGTGCCCCCCCCATCTTGCACACGGACAGACAGACAGACAAACCAGAGAGGGTTAATTAGACCAATCCCACATTACAGGTGTCGCCGTCGCAGAAAATTAAATGTTTCATGTATTTTTACTTTGCATTAAAGGTGAATGTTCAACTGTTGGGCATGTAATATTTCATATTTCATATTTCTTCCACATGTGCAATAACTTCATACTCTCATATCCCAACATATTTGTATATTTATATACACCACTGCTGCTACTGTTTTTCTTAAAACTTTTTAATTATTTATTCTTTGTCAACGTGCAATAACTCCTCACTCCTCATATTCATACCCTTACATTCTTTAAATTTCTTAATACCTCTACCTCAGACACCTTATTGCACATTTGTATATAGAGCATTTTGCACTTTTATCTTATTGTACTTTTTTTCAATTGCACTATTTCTACTTTGTCTCTTTTAATATTGCTGCACTGATATGAAGAAGCTCCCCCAATTTCATTGTACAATGTATAATGACAATAAAGAGCATTCTATTCTATTCTATTCTATTCTAATAGGGCCTACTGTTAACTTAAAAAAGAATTAGGACTGTTGATTTCTTGTTTTTTCATGATTTAACCCCCCCCCCCCCCCCGTTTTTTTGATAAATTGCACCCTGAATGCATGCACTTAGTATCGGACTGATACCCGATACGTGCATCCCTGTTTACTATCAAACTGTATGTTTCTTTAATTGGCTGTTTGGTTCAGACTACAGCTGTCTACTTTTGTCATAATTGTGTAATGAGTCATATCGAGCTGTGTTTCAATGATATTCACTAAGGTAAATAGTTGAAACCTCAGGTGGCGGGTGGAAGACTCGCTGCAGCAGGTGAGATAGCGCCTGATGTATTATGTATGTACACTGCTGGTCTAAATTAAACTCATGTTACTGTATCTTATGAGTGGTGGAAAGGTATTTTTTCCCAACAGATTGAAGTGAAAAAGGGCAGGTTAAAAATATGCCTGAAATTTTTAGACAGCCCACAACACGGAAGGAGGTGTTAAATCTGTTCTGGCTTGTTTGTAAGTCTACAGTTTCATGTTTTCCACATGTACTTCAGTTTTACCATGAGATGTGTCCATGTGCAAGTTTATTATGTAGAACAGAGGTGTCAAACATAAGGCCCACCGACTCAAACCGATCCAACAAAGGTTCCAAACTGGATGAATTTGAAAAGTGAAAGAGTAGTGTAGATATTAACAGTCAATGGTGTTGAACTGGTCTTACTTCAGGTTCCACATACAGACCAATATGATCTAAAGCAAAAGAACAACCCATCACATATAAATGATGACTCCAAATTTTCTTCTTGGTTTAACATGAAACAAATATTACGGAATATTACGAATAATGACAACTCCAAATTTTTCTCTTTGTTTTAAGTGGGATACACACATCCTACTATATTGGACGTTCTGTGTCCGGTGCGTGTTTGTCCATTTGATGTTGCAGCACAGGAGGGCGTTTGTACGGGTTTTCCTCAACCTTCACAGGCCCAATCGCCGCCAAACTCGCTAAGTGAATAGGAATATTACCTGACTATCTACTATGCACACATTTATGTCCATATTCAAATGTTATGAGGTATGCTGGGTGATTTTAACAGGGTCCCAGCTCACCACAAACAGGCTCCCAGCTCACCTTGGACCGCGTTCCAGCTCACCACGGACCAACTCCGACCTCACCACAGACCTTCACACGCCTGATTGCTGCCAAACTCACCAAATGAATACCAACATTACCTGACTACCTACTATGCACAATTTCATGTCTGTATTCAAATGTTGTGAGGCTGGGCGCTTTTAACTTCTCATGCTATCGTACAATGGCACCACGGGTACAATGCTGCTAGTAAAGATTAGGGCTGGGTAAAAAAATCGCTTTAATCAATCTTAGATCGATCTCATTTTAATTTTGCGTAATTGATTAATATTGGATGAGATTGATTTTTCAGAGCTGGACCAGGAGTATGCGGAACCACGGGCGGCTCCGTCTTGCAAACCCCTGGGGAAGACTTGGTCTAGCTCGCAAAAAAGACACGGAAAAGACGCAGTGGGGAAAACCCTCCGCTGGAGGTCCTCTGGCCTCAAACTCGAACCCGCAGTGTGAAGGAACTGGCCGCCCGGCGAGTCACAAGCCGGTTGTTCTTGGAATAATAACTTGGATCCATACTATCACCTATGGATGAGTATGGAGTTAGAGGAAGAGGAAAGTGACAATGTCCGACCGCTACGCTCAGGCCTAAGAAATTTGGGACTTTTTCGTCAAAAATCGTCCCAAGAACACCATCATTCCCTCCTCTTGTATGTCCTCTTCCATGTTGCGTGTTGTGTTTTCCGGTTGTTGCTATGTTTCTTCTTCTTCATTTTTGATGGATTACATGAGATTTCTGTCTTGGAGGACTGGATTCTAGATCGGCGGTGGGACAGAATCGTTTTCTGTGTGTTATGCTATGTTGAGATTAGCGGAGCACACCACACACAGTACGATGAAAACTGTTCAGTGCCTGATTTTTTATCTTCATGTGTGGGGTCTGTAACAAATAAAACAATCTCTTCAGATTTAGAAAATCCTTATGTGTGTTCCCCGCTTTAGTGCAAAACTATCCTTTAACAATAAAATGTGAATAACCTGATTAAATAAATATGAACAACCTGAAATGTGTTAGGAAAATTAAGTGCGATTTTAACAATATTCTGCCTGTTACTAAATGTTTTGTACCTTCGTAGATCCGATCTGTAATGCACATGCATAAATGATAAGTTGAGTCATAATATTGTTCGAATTGCTCTAATTTTTCTTAAGAAATGTCAGTTTTTGTCAGGTTATTCACATCTTTTTTTGTTTAAATAGTTTGTAAATGTAAATATTTTCATCATTTAATATTATTATTTTGCAGTAAAGAAAGAGCAAAATTTGGAGTTGTCATTATGTATACATCATTATGCTTTTATTTTACTTGAGATCAAATGGAGCTGAATGTGGAACCTGAAAGAAAATGACTTTGACACCCCTGAAGTAGAACAAATGCTCAGTAAGGCTGCAGTGTCTGAGGAAAATCTGTAATGTGCAATAACGCTGTTGACGATATGGCTTGTGGTAAATAAACACCTAACTCCCTCCAGTCGCCTTCAAATTCACACCCTTTTATCTGAGGGGAGGTGACGGGGAGCCGGGTGCCAGTTCAGGGTGGAACGGTGTGAATGTGTGCTCCATGTATCCATCAGACAGGTCAGAGGTCCACATGTGAGTGTGAATGGATGGAACATGTAAATAAAATCCTGTTATTCATCATAGGACTGGGTGTTAAGAGGGTTATCCCCATATTCTTATTTTATCACTTATACTTGGCTTAGGTGAGAAAAAAAAAGTCACAGTGTTTAGTTGGACCACCTTACGCTTCAATTATGGGGTGTTTATGCTCTGCAGGGTCACAATAATTGAATGTTTCTGTCTGTAGTTGTATTCATTTTAGGTCAGATCTTGTATTGATGATGGAAGGTTGGACCACTATGGAAAGTCTTCACCACATTCTCTGTGTGGTTCAGGTCTGGACTCTGTGGTGTCCAGTCCATGTCTTAAAGGGGTCATATTTTGCTAAACCCACTTTTATTAGTCTTTGGTTCATTTATTTGTGTATTTGGATCCTAATAGTTCATAAAGTTTGAATTTGAACCAAGGTTCTAATAGTTTTGGATTTTTCATGATAGTTTAGTTTTATTTAGTTTTGACTTTTTTTTCTCTAATTCAGTTAGTTTTAATTCATTTTTAGAGCAGGTTTGTTAGTTTTTATTAGTTTTCTGGGTTTTTTTGTAAATGTTTAGTTTTAGTATGAATTTTAATTTTGTTGTATCTTTTCTCTTCTTCGCCGTCGTATTCAAATAAATCCCAGACAGGACTCTGCTTTCTCAGTCTCCGTGTTTCCAGGTAGAGTGGGGACCAGAAGACAACTGTAAACCACAAGTGATGAGAAATGACGGACCGTGAAGTGTCGTATGGTGCCGCTAGCTAAAATTGCTAGAGCAAAATAAATCGATTTCATATCAATCCGACGTTGACAAAGACGAAAATAAAGGGAATATTATCCGATATTTATAAGTTTTAGTTAGTTTTGTAAGCACACAATACAGTTTCAGTTAGTTATTGTTTTTTCTTTTGATTGTAGTTTTTATTTATTTCAGTTAACGAAAATGTTTTTACAATTCTAGTTTTTGTCATTTTAATTGTCATTTTCCCCCGAAATTACAGTTCTGATTGACTTCAAACTTGGTATACAGCTTCTTTATGATGATGTCAACACAAGGTATTGAAATTATTTGGATCCAGATCTGATTCTGGATTTGGTGCGACTTTGAAAAATTTTCCCATTATAAGAGATAGGAAGTGGATTGATCCAATAAATCAGTATCAATGATATCAAGTTGGAATTTGAATTTTTTACAGATCTGATTGGAATATGACCAAAACATGGGCTATTTCTGTAATATAATAAATACACAGAACTGGGTGATAAAAAATGGCATCTGGATACATTTCCCAAAGCTTTTCATTTGACCGGTAAGCTACAGGGCCATTGGTCCTATTTTTAGCTTACCAGCTGACAGGCCGTGAGCTATTGTCGTCATGTGGTGTCCGTCATCGTCGTTGTCCGTCGTCGTCTGTCATTCGTCGTCGTCGTCTGTTGTCGTCCGTTGTCGTCCGTTGTCGTCGTCCGTCAACGCTGTCCGTCATCTTCTGTCGTCATCGTCTGTCGTCGTCATCTGTCGTTGTCATCTGTCGTCGTCTGTCGTCATCTGTCGTCCGTCGTCATCTGTCGTCCGTCACAAAAATTTCAATTGTCTTCTTCTCCGAAACTACACTTCTGATTGACTTCAAACTTGGTATACAGCTTCTTTATGATGATGTCAACTAAAGTTAGTAAAATTATTTGGATCTGGATCTGATTCTGGATTTGGTGCGACTTTGAAAAATTTTCCCATTATAAGAGATACGAAGTGAATTGATCCAATAAATCAGTATCAATGATATCAAGTTGGAATTTGAATTTTTTGCAGATCTGATTGGAATATGACCAAAACATGGACTATTTCTGTAATATAATAAATACACAGAACTGGGTGATAATAAATGATATCTGGATACATTTCCCAAAGCTTTTAATTTGGCCGGTAAGCTACAGGGCCATTGGTCCTATTTTTAGCTTACCAGCTGACAGGCTGTGAGCTATTGTCGTCATGTGACGTCTGTCATCGTCGTTGTCCGTCGTCGTCATCTTTGTCTGTCGTCATCTTTGTCTGTCGTCATCGTCGTCTGTTGTCGTCGTCTGTTGTCGTCGTCCATCATCGTCATCTGTCGTCGTTGTCTGTCGTCATCTGTCGTCGTCTGTCATCGTCTGTCGTCCGTCACAAAAATTTCAATTGTCTTCTTCTCCGAAACTACACTTCTGATTGACTTCTAACTTGGTATACAGCTTCTTTATGATGATGTCAACTAAAGTTAGTAAAATTATTTGGATCTGGATCTGATTCTGGATTTGGTGCGACTTTGAAAAATGTTCCCATTATAACAGATAAGAAGTGGGTTGATCCAATAAATCACTAAGTATCAATGATATCAAGTTGGAATTTGAATTTTTTGCAGATCTGATTGGAATATGACCAAAACATGGACTATTTCTGTAATATAATAAATACACATAACTGGGTGATAATAAATGGCATCTGGATACATTTCCCAAAGCTTTTCATTTGACCGGTAAGCTACAGGGCCATTGGTCCTATTTTTTATTATACTTATTGATCGTCAGTGTTACACAGTGCATACATCCACATGGTACACAGTGTTCATATAGAAATCCCAAAACTTCCTTCAATGCTCCTCCCTTATTTTCTTTTTTCTTCCCATAAGTCACCCCCCCATTCCAAGAACACATGCTTTATCTTTTCTGACTGAATGCTGGCGTTGGTTCTGCTGCTGTTTCTGCTGCTGCTGCTCGTCGTCCTCTCCTCTCTGGTTTATCAGACACATTCTCGTCCTATCTGCACATCTCAGCCGGTCTCAGGTGTTTCCTGCAGCTCTCGTCTCCGTGTGCTTTGCCGCTGATTGTGTCGGCGCTGCAGAGAAGCCATCGCGCCCGGCCAGCTGTCTGCTCTGGGGGCGTGTAATCTGTCCAGGCTGCCCACCTTCCTCCCCCATTAAGTTCAATCACGCCGGTCGGCTCCGAGTATAACTAGCTTCCCATCTTCGTCCTGTTAACCTCCTCACCTCACGCACATACAGTAGAATCCTCCTCCCTGTGGCGCAAACAGAAGGAAAAGCTGAGGATGGCGACGTCAGAACCACTTATCATGTGATAGACAGATTGGTTTCTGTTTAAATACATTTATTATGCATTTGTAACACTACATATGCTTAGAAATATCAACGCGGCGATGACAAATGTAGGGCGTTTAAGAGTAATATTATTCGAACAGTGACAAAATCTGTCAGATTAAGTGACTGGCACAGACTGTTAGATGAATAATGCAGGCTACAAGATGAGCACGGCTTTGTCTTTTGTAGTTTGTCAGGCAGGAAACTAGGGAGAGCCATGACTGGCTTTACGACGGCATGAGGCATCAGTCTAACTGCCTGGAAGAATAAAATATAGATTTTTTTTTTTTTTTATCCTTTTCATGTGAATTGTCATTTCACAGTCCTGTTGCTAAGGCGACTTACGCGTTGCATTCCTCTAATATTAACATTTTTCTGTAAGGACCAGCAAAAATGAAAAATGTGTGTTTCACATATCGTTAGCCTCAGGGTATAATCGCTTAAATTATACGCTATGTGGACAAAAGTATGTGGACACGATGAATTCAGGTGTTTCTTTTCTAACAGGGGTCTGGGATACAAAACAATAATGACTAATGTAATAATATATACAGGGTGGGGAAGCAAAATTTACAATATTTTGAGGCAGGGATTGAAAGACAGTGTATGACCAATTAGTTTATTGAAAGTCATGAGAATTTATTTGCCACAAGAAAATTGACATAATAGAAAATGTTTTTATTCTATGTGTCCTCCTTCTTTCTCAATAACTGCCTTCACACGCTTCCTGAAACTTGCGCAAGTGTTCCTCAAATATTCGGGTGACAACTTCTCCCGTTCTTCTTTAATAGTATCTTCCAGACTTTCTCGTAATAGTTTTGCTCATAGTCATTCTCTTCTTTCCATTATAAACAGTCTTTATGGACACTCCAACTATTTTTGAAATCTCCTTTGGTGTGACGAGTGCATTCAGCAAATCACACACTCTTTGACGTTTGCTTTCCGGATTACTCATATGGGCAAAAGTTTGTGAAAAGGTATGGATAATAGTGTTAGGTATGATTATGACATCAATATATGTTTGGTTTCAAAACAATTGACGTAGTGCCTGCTGAGAAAAAACAACTAAATGTTCATTGTAAATTTTGCTTCCCCACCCTGTATGTAGCTGGGATAGGCTTCAGTGACCCTAGTGAGGATAAAGTGGGTTCAGATAATGAATGAATGAATGCATTAATAACACTGGGTTACAAAAAAAATGTTTTTTGCAAGTTGTCTAGGTTTTTTCAACTGAATTAGGACCATTTTGCACCACTAAATCCAAAAAGGACATCTGTTTTTCTCAATCAGGTCAGGTTTTTTGGCTAATTTGATTTTGAAAAATTTGATCTTCTCACAAAATATAATAATTAATACCAAAATAAGATTGGTAAGCACACTTTATGAAACTTGTGACTTGATTTCTGTTAGGTACAATGGTGTATTCACCGCAGATGTAGCAGAATACGTCAGGCTTATTTTTGCAAGATCTTCTAGTCGAAGCCATTTCATTCACCTGTAATATTAAAAAAACCATTAATCATAAATTGGCAAAAGTAAAATCTTCAGAACTCGTTTATTGCAAGAAATATGAAAGAATTTTGTATCATATGATGTGAAAATGCCCATAAATGTAAGCAAAAATGTTAAAAAGCTAATATGTAGCATAGTTCAGAAAGTTGACCTGATTGAGCAAAATTAATGTGATTTTTGGATTCAGCACACCAAAATGATCCTAAATCAGCTCAAAAAACTTAAACAATAAATTTGTTGTTGACCAGTGTAATATATATGTATATATTTTAATTTAGCCTTTATTTAACCAGGAAAAAAAGATCCCACTGAGATTAAGAACCTCTTTTTCAATGGAGTCCTGGCATGAATGAATGAATATAGTTTTATATCGGGATAAATAACATATTAATTATAAACACTCAAATCAGCCTTAACCGGACATCTGTAGACATGATGTGTCCCAATATTTTTGTCAAGGTCAAGTTTCTTTCTATAGCACTTTTAAAGCAACGCTAAGTGTCCAAAGTGTTGTAAAAATCTGCAAATATACCAAAACTTTTTTTTTTTTTTTTTTTCAAATCCCAGATACTCAGTAATAAGATAAATAGCATCTAAAATCACAACCGGAAGATTAAACAAATAGGTCGCAGATTTTGTCCATATACTTTCTAAACATCAATATTTCCTTAAAGTTTAATGTTAGATTTTTCTTCCTCAATGAAATGTGGAGAAAGTAGATGGTTAGTTGTGGTAGAAAATGATTATTTACAGTCAGAACTCAGAAAATATTTTAGTAATTTAATGGTGGAATATTTAAAATCATAGTCATGGATAAAAAAAAGAAAATCAGTGTTGAGAGAAATTAAGTGAAAACCATCTCTGAGGCATTTTAGAAACAAAGATGATTTAAACCAAATTAACCAATGCAATATTTGTCACAATATAAAACTATATTATGACATTTGGCATCATTAAATAGGTACTTATTATTAAGTACCTATTTATTCTCTCATTTTATATGTATTTATTCACTCACTGCGCTACCTCACCAGTATTTTATAAGTTATTTTATCTCAGGTGTTTTTTTAAATTATATGTTTTTATAGTTGACCCTGCGTTATCATTTCATTCTGCAGTGCATCGTTGATATAATTTGCTTGAAAGACAATAAAATGATCTGATTCTGATTATTCTTTTGCATCCCAAACAGCTGAATTCAACATGTCCACATACTTTTGTCCACTTCTTTTGCTTAGACAATAACACGACGAGGCAAACGGACCGACATTCTGGAGCCAATATCGTCCAATTTCCTTCTTCTATCGCACAGTTTTCCAAACATACAATCAAAAAGTAGTTTTATGTGGTTGCGTGTAAATGTTTCCTGTGGTTTTGTCTGTTTTTTTTTTTTTCGTGCTTGTGATTAATCTCTGTCACTTCCTGAACTGAGCTCACATGACAGAGTATCTCATGACCTTTCTTTAAAGGAAATGATCCATAGACAATGCAATATGAAGGTGTCAGACAGTAATAAGTCAAAAACACAACAACTCAGGCGGAAAGTAATTGGAAATGCACTCGGAGTGAGCCAAACTCTGGAAAAGGCCACACAATCTCATCTTTGCTTATTTTAATATTACAAGATGTTTAGACTTTTTTTTTTTTTTTTTTCCCTATTTGCATCTGGGTCAGAATTTGCATCCAAATGCACACAGCGATGTATGATCGCAGGCTGGTTTTTGCCCTGTTTTTGCATTTTTTTAAATCAAGAAGCTGCTGTAAATCATAAACGAATGTGCTTTTTGTTAAATGATTTTGTAAAAAAAAATGTCAATACAATTACAAGTATTATTTTTGAGATTTTCATGTAAGTTACAGACTAACAAAATACACCACAAATAAAACCCCCTTGATGAAAAAAATAAAAAAAACTCCACATTTGCAGTGGAAGAAAATCAATATTCACCAGAGCAGACTTTCTTGGTTGGAAATGTGCCTACAGTGGTGCTTGAAAGTTGGTGAACCCTTGTGAATTTTCTCGTTTTCTGCATAAATATGACCTAAAACATCTTGTGATTTTCACGCGCCGCAGAAAGGGAATCCAATCAAACAAACTTATGTATTTATTGTGGAAATTTACATATTAGTGGAGCAGAAGTATGTGAACCTGTGCTTTCAGGAAGTGGTGGGACTGTCTTTTCCAGCCACATGAAGCCTTTTTACAGGAGCTGTTTATCAGTTCTGCACATTGTTTCCGAGGGATTTGAGTCTGTTTGTCTTTACACAACAGTTTCAACTCACAGTTTCCGTGCATGAACTTCCCTCTGCTTGTTCTTCTACAGTATCCCTGCAGAGTTAAGGTCACGACTCTGACTCGGCCATCCCCAAATGTTACATTTCTTCTGGTTTTTCCACCACTCGTTCAGTTTTGTTTTACTGCAGCATCTACTTCGGTTCTCGTATGGATTTCTTCAGATCAGGCTTAAACTCATTTTAGTTCAGGTTCAACATTCAGACCAGTATGATCTCAACTGGGTCAGACCAGTAAAAAAAACAGCATAAAAACCTATAAATAACAGCTACAGAGTGCAATTTTAACAATATTCCACCTCAGTTCATCATTTACACATGTGCATTACAACTTACAGATCACAGCGGATCTGCAAATACACAAAACGTCTCGTAACAGGCAGAATAAATATATACTGAAATGAAAAAATAGTACAAAAGACAAATAACAATCAAGGATGTTAAAATCGTTTTAGTTCAGGTTCCACATTCAGACCAATATGATCTAAAGCAGGTCGGACCAGTAAAATAATAACATAATAACCATAAATAACAGCTGCAAAATTTTCTCTTTATTTTAGTGTAAAAAAAAAAAAAAAAAGAAAAAAAGGGCCATTTTAACAATATTATGTCTCAGTTTATCATTTACACATGTGCATTACAACTTACAGATCACAGTGGATCTACAAATGCACAAACATCTAGTAAGAGGCTACATTTGTTAATAAGAATATGTTCTTAATTGCTTGCCTGGGTAGATAAAGGTTAAATAAAAAATAAATAACAATAACAGACAGAATAAATATGTATTGAAATGAAAAAATAGCACTGAAGACAATTAACAATCAAGGATGTTAATATCATTTTAGTTCAGGTTCAACATTCAGACCAATATGATCTCAACTGGGTCAGACCAGTAAAATAACAGCATAAAAACCTATAAATAACAGCTACAATTTTTTTCTCTTTATTTAATGCAAGTAAGTAAAAGTGCAATTTTAACAATATTATGTCTCAGTTGATCATCTACACATGTACATTACAACTTACAGATCATAGTGGTTCTACAAAGACACAAAACATCAAGTAACTAGCAGAATAAAAATATATTGAAGTTAAAAAAAATAGCACTGAAGACAATTAACAATCAAGGATGTTAAAATCATTTTAGTTCAGGTTCGACATTCAGACTAATATGATCTCAACTGGGTCAGACCAGTAAAAAAAACAGCATAAAAACCTATAAATAACAGCTACAGAGTGCAATTTTAACAATATTCCACCTCAGTTCATCATTTATACATGTACATTACAACTTACAGATCACAGCGGATCTGCAAATACACAAAACGTCTCGTAACAGGCAGAATAAATATATACTGAAATGAAAAAATAGTACAAAAGACAAATAACAATCAAGGATGTTAAAATCGTTTTAGTTCAGGTTCCACATTCAGACCAATATGATCTAAAGCAGGTCGGACCAGTAAAATAATAACATAATAACCATAAATAACAGCTGCAAAATTTTCTCTTTATTTTAGTGTAAAAAAAAAAAAAAAAAAAGAAAAAAAGGGCCATTTTAACAATATTATGTCTCAGTTTATCATTTACACATGTGCATTACAACTTACAGATCACAGTGGATCTACAAATGCACAAACATCTAGTAACAGGCTACATTTGTTAATAAGAATATGTTCTTAATTGCTTGCCTGGGTAGATAAAGGTTAAATAAAAAAATAAATAACAATAACAGACAGAATAAATATGTATTGAAATGAAAAAATAGCACTGAAGACAATTAACAATCAAGGATGTTAATATCATTTTAGTTCAGGTTCAACATTCAGACCAATATGATCTCAACTGGGTCAGACCAGTAAAATAACAGCATAAAAACCTATAAATAACAGCTACAATTTTTTTCTCTTTATTTAATGCAAGTAAGTAAAAGTGCAATTTTAACAATATTATGTCTCAGTTGATCATCTACACATGTACATTACAACTTACAGATCATAGTGGTTCTACAAAGACACAAAACATCAAGTAACTAGCAGAATAAAAATATACTGAAGTTAAAAAAAATAGCACTGAAGACAATTAACAATCAAGGATGTTAAAATCATTTTAGTTCAGGTTCGACATTCAGACTAATATGATCTCAACTGGGTCAGACCAGTAAAAAAAACAGCATAAAAACCTATAAATAACAGCTACAGAGTGCAATTTTAACAATATTCCACCTCAGTTCATCATTTATACATGTACATTACAACTTACAGATCACAGCGGATCTGCAAATACACAAAACGTCTCGTAACAGGCAGAATAAATATATACTGAAATGAAAAAAATAGCACTGAAGACCATTAACAATCAAGGATGTTAAAATCATTTTATTTCAGGTTCCACATTCAGATCAATATGATCTAAAGCAGGTCAGACCAGTAAAATAATAACATAATAACCATAAATAACAGCTGCAAAATTTTCTCTTTATTTTAGTGTAAAAAAAAAAAAGCGCCATTTTAACAATATTCTGTCTCAGTTCATCATTTACACATGTGCATTACAACTTACAGATCACAGTGGATCTACGCATACACAAAACAACTAGTAACAGGCAGAATAAATATATATTGAAATGAAAAAAATTTAGTGAAATGAAAAAATAGCACAGACAACAAGTAACAGTCAGGGATGTCAAATTCATTTTAGTTCAGATTCCACGTTCAGACTAATTTGATCTGAAGTGGATCAGACCAGTAAAATACTTTCATAATAACCTATAAATAATTACAACTCCACATTTTCTCTTTGTTTTAGTGTAAATAAAGGAAAATTATATGAAAATGTTTACATTTACAAACTATCCTTTTTTAAAAAATGTGAATAATCTGAAAAAAAAAATTGAATAAAGATCAGTAGTATTCCTGTTACTAAATGTTTTATTATTTTATATTATATTATTATTTGTAGGTCCACTGTGATCTGTGTGTGTGTGTGTGTGTGTGTGTGTGTGTGTGTGTATATATATGTGATCTGTTATAATGCACATGTGTACATGATAAACTGAGGCAGAATATGAAGACATTTCAGGTTGTTCATAGTTGTTTAGATTATTCACATTTTTTGTGAAAGGATAGTTTGTAAATGTAAACATTTTCATTATGTAATTTTACTTTTTCACACTAAAACAAACAAGTGGTTCCAGGCACAACAAACCCCTCCCCTTGCACATATTGTACCTTATTTTGGCATGGATCCAGCTGATGTCATCATGTCTATGCATGTGCTGATGTCAACATATCTATTGCCTCTCTATATATGGCGAGTTTTAAGTAAATTGAAACAAAAATGTATTTTTATCGACATTTGGAATTTCGCCCAGTACAAGTAAATGAGGGAAAAAAAAGATTTTAAAAAATTCATAAAAAAAGGTGAAAATTCAAACTTTGACCTATTTTTCCCAAAATGTAATGACATCTATTCTGGGTCACCGGCAATCTATAAACCAAATTTGGTATGAATTCAATTAATAGTTTTGCTGCTACAGACATGTGAAATTTCGGCCATTGTAAGTAAATGGGGAAAAAAAAAAGATTTAAAAAATTCATAAAAATGTTTTACTTTGAACTACTGTTCCCAAAATGTAGTGACACCTATTGTGGGTCACTTGCAATCTATAAACCCAATGTAGTATGAATTCAACCAAAAGTTTTGCTGCTAGAGTGTTAAAAAACAAACAAACAAACTGAACCAAAAATAATACCCATAATACCCCTTGCCTCTCCTTTGGGGGGGGTTTGGAGTTGTCATTTATAAGTTACTTTTCTGAACCACTTGAAAATGAAAACTGATTGATTGAAAATGAAGGTGACACTTATGATTGTTAATATCTTCAGTGTAATTTTTACATTTCATAAATTCATCTTGTGGGCTGGATTGGACCCTTTGGTGGGTCGGTTTTGGCCCAGGGGCCGTATGTTTGAGACCCCTGCTTCAGATTGTCCTCTTGAATCCAGAATCCATAGTTTCCTCGTTGACTACATTAACATACACACAATATTCCAGTTTTTGTTCCTGTTCTGAAAAAGACAACATTTCCAACAGGCTGTTTACATGATTAATGAAAATGATGATTCCACACGCAGATGTGAATACTCCGATTAAACTTTTTTTCCCACTGGTGGCAGATGTTCAGACTGTATGAAGTCTGAACTCAACCCCCCCTCTGTCATTCCTTCAGACACACACTGTTAAAGATCAGCTTTTATCCTCCTTGTAATATTCGACAGAAGGTGTGTTGGACCTTTTGAGTAGAAATGTGGACTTTTCTTTGTTCCTTTGTCTCTGAACCAGGGCCAAGTGTTGAAACCTGCAGCGAAACAAGCAAATACAATGCATATCCCAAATGCACTGTAGAATCCTCCTAAAACTGGAATATTATCAGCATATCCCACATGTCAAAGTTGGAAAACACTCAATTTGGAACAAAGCCCAACTCAGAATATCTAAGTAGAATATACTGTTTACTTGGCATCTGTTGAATTGAGAATGATGTAATGTTTGGAATAGTAGTGGTGGGGCTGGGAAATATGTCCACTTTATTCCAGTCAGTTGAGGTTTTCATTCATTCATTCATTCATTCATTCATTTCCTTTCTGAACCATTCAGTATCCAGGTGACGATATTGGAAAAAAACTGACATTGCAATTTTTTTTAACCCTGTGATATATATTGCGATATGAAAAACAACTCAGGAGTATAAAATAGCTGTGGTGCCGACGTAAATGGTCAAACAAATTAGTTGCATTACCTCTCGTTGTGGCAACAATTGCAAGACACTGTCAACACAGAACATGTTTCAGTATCATCCTTCGTGTGCCGAAATAATTCCAGATAGCTGACGTTGCTTTTCTTTTTGGCACCAAGTCTTCGTTTACAGTGATTTTCTCTTGTTGGTTGCTCATTTTTCCATGTTGTTACCAGTGACTCACTCCAAACTGATTAAGAACGATTGTGATTGGTGGATCGCTGTGTGCAGTGTGTGTCAGGTACCCAGGTTGGAATTAGATGAGAACACATTGAGTTCATTTACCTCCTACGTTGCAGGACCTGCGATGTGACTATTGCACACACATACATTGTGATGACGATGCTCAAACGATATATTGTGCAGCTCTAATGGGTGGAGGCGGAGTTCTTAGATGTACAAATACAGACGCACCACCATTAACTCTCTACAGGGGGTTCAGATTGACCAGTGAACCTGTTAAGGCTCATTTATGTTCACTTTACGTACATAAACAGATACGTTTGTTTCTAATGTTGTCATGTGCCTTCATAGTTTCATGCGTCCTGTATGTTGGAATTAGTGTTTCTCAATCGATCCTTTATCATTTGTGGTATTGTAGTTGTTGTTTTTTTTTTTACTATTGTTGGTATGTAATTATTATAATTTAAGTTGATGGTTAACTGTTACCCGTGGTAACACCACCAGGACAGTGGTGCTTTCTCACAGACTGCAAGGGAAGCCTGGCTTCCCCTAAAATTAGGAAAATTAAATGGTTGTGTTCAGTTGTGTTGGCATTTCATTGACTACAAATGTGTTGGAACACGTTAATCTCACAGACGAGTTCGTTCAGAATCAGCTTTATCACAAATCATCAGACTCCATGTTGTTCACTTCTCCTCCATTCCCGTTGCGCTGTTTTCTCATTCGATCTCTGCTCAGTGCATTTGTCCGTAGACGCTCAGCGTCCATGCACTTCAATGGGACTGAGTGGAACAGTTTTTTTCATTGTCTCAAAACTGGATGGTAATTGGATAAATGCCACGATGTTGTCCCGCCCCCCGACACTCGGTGTCTCTGGGGGTGAATGGAGCTGTGGGCAGAGCTGGGCCGGGCTGGACGCCAGGCTTCCACGTGCTGATTGGAGGATCAGTTGAAAGGCTGAATCCCGTTTGATTGACAGCTGTTTTGAGATCTACTCCTTCACTGACACAGTTCAGTTTAATACTGTTGCACATTCTGCTGTGAAATCAAGAGAGAAACTACTACGAAATTACTTGTTCATTTCTTGCACTGTAAATAAAACATACTCATTGGACTTCCTTGTTTCAATTTTTCATAATTTCAACGTTTTCTTGTTTCAGTTCCATAATTTAATCATTTCTTGTTCGAGTTTAATATTGTTTTGTAGATAGTTAAATCAATCATACTGTTGGCTGGGTCAGAGTGAACTAGCTATAAAGTCCCTGGAAAAGACGCCTACTTGGTACGATAAGGTCACTGACCATTTACTTAAAAAGGAACGGAGGGACGAATTTATGTTTAAATAACTTGACAATTTTTTTTTTGATGTAAGCCGACAATGAGCTTCCTCTCTCTGAAAGACGAACAGCCGCCACTGCACCAGGAATATACTTTGTTTCTGTTTTTCACACACATTTTGGTTATATAATGTAAATACTGTCAAGTTAATTTATTCTAATTTGGTATCTGCCTTTTTTGTTCATTGTTCTGGCTTGAAGTCTAAGGACAGGAGCATTTAAAATGTTATTATGTTGAGTTATTTGATGATGAGAATGGGGGAGGGATTAAATGCGTTTTTCTTCTTCCCACTTTTTTCGAGTGTAGATGAATGATTTTAGAATTTTGAATTTGCATGTATTCTGTAAATGCTTGAAATGAATGAATGAATGAATGAATGAATCCACCAGAGGGCACCGGTCTTAATCAACAGACTGGCCGAATATCACGAAGAAGAGTAAAGTTTTTTGAGAAGAAGAAGAAAGTCAATATTAACAAACATGATGAGGACAGAGGAGGTTTTACTAATTTTAATATTGAGAAGGGTAGTTGTCATAAAGATGTCAGTAGTTTTTCACTGACTCACACAGTTGCTCTTTGAAGAGTTCCACTATTTATGGAAATTATTCTCTTTAAATCTCAACACTGCCGCCACGGTTCCTGGTGGTACTGCTCCGTATTCTCTCTCTGGGTACGTATCCGCAAGCGTTATGCAGAAGATATTGAGATTAACTCTTTTGTGGATAGTGGTCACTACAGTGGACAGCTATTCAAAGCTGTTATCTTATATATTCATGGATTTTATTGTTTTAGTTCCATATCAGCCAATAAAGCGAATATACCGTTGCTGTAACTTTGATGTTCTGGATAAACCTGATCTGCAGTAACATGTTTGAGTGTAAGTCAATTCCTTGTTATTGTTATTAGACTGTAATTAACTTTTTTTTTTTTTTTTTAAAGGGCTTTTTTGCCTATTATCTCCATAAAGTGAGTAATAACTAATATTAGAGTATGTTAAAATGTGACAAAGCATCAGATTAGCAGCATTAAAAAATATATATTTCATAGTTTTCATACAGAATATTAGTAAATACATGTTTTTTTGCTTCAAAAATCAAAACTCATGGTGTTCATTTGAGTGGATGTATTTGCAGTTCCTTGAAAAATAGGTTCATAAAACAAATTCAGTTGCAGTGTTTTTTTCATGCCTAAAGAGGAATAAAAACACTCAGGAAAAAATCTTGATTGAGGTTCTCATAATTTCATGCATGAAAGGGTTAAAAATGTCTTTTTCAAGTGCGTCCAGGCCAAGACAGCAGCAGCAGCAGAAGTTACAAAAAATAGAAATCACAGCTGTAAATCCGCACTAAAAATATACATAAAACACAATAAAAGTCCATTCCAAAACCATATATAAAATATGAACATACATATAAAACACCATCAATAATATAAAAGGTATTAAAAGTAGAACAATATTTCTTTAAAGCACAGGTGTCAAACATAAGGCCTGGGGGCCAAATCCAGCCCGCCAAAGGGTCCAATCTGGCCCACAGGATGAATTTGTGAAATGCAAAAGTTACACTGAAGATATTAACAATCTATGGTGCAAAATCATTTTATTTCAGGTTCCATACAGATGCATATAAACCAGTTCGATCTCAATTCGGTCAGACCAGAAAAACACTTTCATAATAACCTGTAAATAATGACAACTGCAGATTTTATTTCATTTATTTTTTTTTTAGTGTAAAAAAGTGAAATTACATGAAAATTTTTATATTAACAAACTATCCTTTTACAAAAATGTGAATAACCTGAACAAATATAAACAACATGAAATGTATTGAGAAAAGTAAATGCCATTTTGTCAATATTATACCTGTTACTAAATGTTTTGTGTATTTGTAATTGTAATATAAGTTGTAACGCACATGTGTAAATGATAAACTGAGGCAGAATATTGTTAAAATTGCACTTGTTTTTCTTAAGACATTTCAAGTTGTTCACATTTTTCAGATTTTTAACTAGACATTGTAAATATAAACATGATCATAATGTAATTTTACTTATTTTACTGGTATTATTTTACTGGTCCTGCCCACTTGAGATCATACTGGGGTGAATGTGGCCCCAGAACTAAAATGAGTTTGACACCCCTGCTTTAAAGCATCTCAAAGCAGAATCCAATTTAAACTGTTAGAAAAACATCTCCATCCAGATTTATTCTTTTCCCGTTCAACTTCAACAAACCCAGGATATTTGTGCTTTAATCTGTCCGATCAACCCAAACAACCACAATAACCCAAAGCGGTTGTCATCATCTGTGGTTGTTCTAAACCTCACAGACACCAGACGACCAATCACAAATAGGCACGGGTCTAGAGCTGCGTATTTCACACAAACAGAACCAAGTGTAATTTTAAACAAATATGAGGGATCCTGAAACACAATACAGAGCCGAAGCACAAACACAGCTCTGGTAGCCAAAACCGGGAAGGAAAGCTGACAACAAACGCTGTAAGTTAATATTCTTATCAATATCACCTCTTTCAGGCACGAGTGCATGGGACTGTAATTACAACTGTTTTCCATTAAATGAACGTCTGCGCTGTACTCGTTCAGCTCCACCCTGGTGTTAATGGTGTTTATCATTGAAATAATAGTAAAGACAGAAGCCTGGACACCTGCAGATGATGAGTGAATGTTGTCAATATCAGCATCTGATACGGATACAGACCTGATCAAAATCTTAAGACCAGTTGAAAAATAGCTAGAATTTACCTTTTGCACATTTGGATCTTAATGAGGTTTTAAGTAGAGCTACAATATACAAAAGCAAGAAGGGGGAGTGAGACAAAAAGCACTTTGAAAAAGTAATGTATTGAAAACAACAAGTAAACTGAAATAGGCTGTTTATCAGCTGATCAAAAGTTTAAGACCGCAGGCTATAAAAGCCAAAATCTGCTCAAAATTCTCATTTTCTGTCGGGCATTCACACGGTCATGCCCTCCTGATGGCTAAAGCTAAGAAGCTTTCTCTTCTTGAACGTGGTCGGATCGTCGAGCTGCATTAGCAAGGCCTCTCGCAGCGTGCCATTGCTGCTGAGGTTGGACGCAGGAAGACAGTCATTCTACATTTTTTGACAGATCCTGAGCATTATGGAACAAAAAAGTCGAGTGGTAGACCCAAAAAAATTACACCTGCGCTGAGCCGGAGGATCCGACTGACTGTCCGTCAAGACACAGGGCGGTCCTCGACCCAAATTAAGGCCCTTACTGGTGCCGACTGCAGCGCAATAACCATCAGACAGCATCTGCGGGAAAAGGGTTTCAAAAACAAAAAACGAATTCAAAGACCTCGTCTCCTACAACGCCACAAACTGCTCGTTTAGACTTTGCCAGGGAGCATCAAACATGGGACACTGAAAGGTGGAAAAAGTTTTATTCTCTGATGAGAAAAAATTGAACCTTGACGGTCCAGATGGCTTCCAACGTTACTGGCATGACAAGGAGATCCCACCTGAGATGTTTTCTACCCGGCACAGTGGAGGGGGGGTCCATCATGATCTGGGGTGCTTTTTCATTCAGTGGAACACTGGAGCTTCAGGTGGTGCAGGGTCGTCAAACGGCGGCTGGTTACGTGCAGATGTTGCAGCGGGCATCCCTCATGACTGAGGGCCCTGGTCTGTGTGGTAACAGCTGGGTTTAAAAACAGGACAACGCTGCAGTTCACAATGCTCGCTGACCAAGGACTTCTTCAGGGAGAATAACATCACTGTTTTGGACCATCCCGCATGTTCCCCTGATTTAAATCCCATAGAGAACATTTGGGGATGGATGGCAAGGGAAGTTTATAAAAATGGCCATCAGTTCCACACAGTTGATGCCCTTCGTGAAGCTATCTTCACCACTTGGAGCAATGTTCCCACCAGCCTCCTGGAAACACTCGCATCAAGCATGCCCAAACGAATTTTTGAAGTGATTAACAAGAACGGTGGAGCTACTCATTACTGAGTCCTACTGAGAAAATGTTTTGTTCTGGTTTGGAGAGTTTTTTGTAATTTTTTGAGCGATGGTCTTAAACTTTTGATCAGCTGATAAACAGCCTATTTCAGTTTACTTGTTGTTTTCAATACATTACTTTTTCAAAGTGCTTTTTGTCTCACTCCCCCTTCTTGCTTTTGTATATTGTAGCTCTACTTAAAACCTCATTAAGATCCAAATGTGCAAAAGGTAAATTCTAGCTATTTTTCAACTGGTCTTAAGATTTTGATCAGGTCTGTATTGAATGGTCCCAGCCCTGGATATCACAGTCCTAATACTTCTCAGTTGAAGCTGCAGTGATTGATTTTTTTTTTTTTTTTTTTTTAAGCATCATTAGGTAAAAACTGAATAATTACCTTTCATGATGATGTGGCCTTTAAGTGATCCGATGACAAATTAGAATCAGATAAGAATACTTCAGAATCAGAGTACTTTATTAATCCTAGGGAAATTGTTGTGTGTTACAGTTGCTTCATTCAAGTAGAATAAAAAGTAGTCAGAAAGAAATTAGCAATACTACAAAAAAAAAAAAAAAAAAAACAGTCTGCAGGAAGGAGTTTTCTTTTCACCAAAGCACTTCCAGCTTAAAATACCACCTTAACGCGAAGCATACAGTCGCGGAAAAAAATCGAGACCATCAAAAGTCATCAAAAACAATGGTTATGCAATCAAGTCCTAACTCCTGTGTGTATCATGTGACTAAAACAGACAGAAAAAGAAAACATGGAATGCCTAAAAGCACTGTTTTTGTCAGTACAATGCCATAGATACTGATGTAAGAACTGAAGGGATTTTGTGTTTGTCACAAAAACACAGAAAATGGTTAGATATCAGCCCTGAAATTAAAGTACTATGAGCTATTTTTGTTGTTATTTATTATATTTGTCCAAATAAATGTAACTTTAGTTGTACCAGGCATTAAAATGAACAAGAAATAGAAGAAAACAAGGGGTGGTCTAATAATTTTTTCTGCAACTTTACATTAGTCTGGGATTCTGCTAGCACTTCGACTAACATGTCGCTCAACTTGCGACAAACGTTAAGTGCATATATATTCCTGTTTTTCTTGAGTCTGGTCATGTAAATTGAAACACGATGGTATTTAACTCTTTCATGCAATTATGAGAACGTTGGTCACAATATTTGTGTGTTTTTATTGCTCTTTAGGCATGAAAAAAACATGCGATTTAGTTTTTTTTTTTTTTTTTTAAGGAGTTACAAAACTGTCCACTCAGCCAGACCCAATGCATTTAATTTTTCAAGCAAAGAAACATGTATTTAAACCTAATATCAGAAAGTGATATGGAAAGTATGCAATAAAAACGTTTTTAATGCTGCTAATCAGATGTTTTCCCACATTTTAACATACTCTAATACTAGTTATTATTCATTTCATGGAAATAATTTGCAAAAAAAACCCTGTTTTGTTTGTTGATTTACACTAAAACATGTCACTGCAGATCAGGTTTATCAAGAACAGCATAGTTACAGTAATGGTATGAAATGCACTGTGTGGGATGGTGCATAAGTGTCCACTGTGTTGGCTGATATGGAACTAAAACAATAAAACCCATGAATATACAAGAGAACAGCTGGAGAATAGCTGTCCACTGTAGTGACCACTATGCATGAAAGGGTTAAACATGATTAATCAAAATTAATCCACAGCAACCCTGTGATTAATCTGATTAAAAATTTGAATTGTTTGACAGCACTAATAAATACACACACACACACACACACACACACACACACACACACACACACACACACACACACACACACACACACCAAATATACATATTAAAACACTCTTACACTCTATGTCCTCTCTATACTCTGCTTGTAGCAAATAAACCCCATGATAAAGTAGATTTACCCTCCCCAGTGTTTCACACAGGTAGGGACGGGTTAAATACATGATTGACAGCTGTAATTACCAATGGCTGTTCAGAATCAGATGTATTTCAATTGCTCCAATCTGTGGATCAACATAGAAGCCTTGTTGAGCCGCATTATGTGATAAATTCCCATTATGTAATAAAAGTTCAAAATGTAATAAGAATGTCACGTCATCTTGTAATAAAGCATTATTATTATAATATTATCCTCTGTATTTTGCATTATTCACAGTAAATCATATATTTTCCTGTATTTAATTTCCTATATTTTATTTAGATATGCATGAAAACTCAGAGTAAATTCAATGTTATTATATTAAAACAGAGAAAACGGAAGAAAATGTCATTTTTCCAGCAAAGATATCAATAACTCAAAGTAAAAATACATGCTGTGTATTTTATATTTTGTTAGTATAAATCAGGCATTTTCCTATATTTCATTTACTCATTGTGTAGATGTTTGATGTTTTTCTTTAGTGATTTATTACCATTTATTATAATATTATCCTGTTGAGCCGCATTATGTAATAAATTCCCATTATGTAATAAAAGTTCAAAATGTAATAAGAATGTCACGTCATCTTGTCATAAAGCCGTATTATGTAATAAACTGACACATTTTGTAATAAACTACCTCAATGCATTATGTAGTAAATTTTTTCGCATTATGTAGTAAGTTATTACAATTTGAGGAATTTATTACAAAATGCACTTGACACATGTTTATTTTCAGGAAAATGGACTGGAGCTTTTCTCTGTGACATAAATCGATAAAACACACAATAAATGTTTGCTGTTCAATCTGTCAAGGAACATTTTTCCAAGATGATAAGATACTGTATCAGACACAACTGACACGGCAATAGAATAACAATGTGACAAATTAATCTTTAAACTGTGTGGTTAAAGTTCTGATTACATTACCTGTAGCTCCTGTGACTCATTTCTTCTAAATTGCTCTGAAATTATATTAATTGGGATTGTTATTACATAATGAGCCATGTTATTATTATTATTATTATTATTATTATTATTTTAATAAAAATGTGTCAAGTGCATTTTATAATAAAATTCTCAAATTGTAATAACTTACTACATAATGTGAAAAAATTTACTCTATAATGCGTTGATGTAGTTTATTACAAAATGTGTCAGTTTATTACATAATGCGGCTTTATTACAAGATGATGTGACATTCTTATTACATTTTGAACTTTTATTACATAATGGGAATTTATTACATAATGCGACTCAACAAGCCTGGAAAGAAAAGTGCTGTCAGGTTCATTTATATTTATATTTAGTTTCATAATTTGGTCCAAGAGGAGAGAGCTGCAGAGCGTGGGTTAGCTTAAAGTCCGCAAACTCTGCTTTGGTCTCATCGTATCTACTCAGAGAAAAATTCTACTGATATTAGTCAGCCTTATAGATATTGCATTTAGCAGACGACAGCAATGTTCTTTAAGAGAGTAGTGCTTGCAACTTTCAGTTTGTTCTTTGCTGATGGTGGACTCACCGGCACTAAGAGGTTTTTAGTTTCCCAGATGTCACCCTGAGGTTAGGACTGACTCACCTAGGTCTGGGTGGGAGGTTTACCGGTCCAACAATTATGAGTATTTTCCATTTTTACAACAGTTTTTAAATTTTTTTTATTTAACCCTTAATAGGTAACCTGGGGTCCCAGCAGACCCCACGTTTTTAATTTTTTATGTTTTCTATGTTTTTATTTGAAGCTTGTGTGTGTTACTTCATTTACCCTCCTAGTATAGGGATCTGAAAAGTAAAATGGAACCAAAAAATTAACTCGTAGAATAATATAGGCAATACAGACATTTTGGGTCGCCTGTGACCCCAGGTTACCTTTAACGTATATTGATTTATTGTTTTTCCATTTCAGGTATTTCAGAATATGATCAATAATTGATATTATAAATTTCTCATAACGCTAACCTTCAGTGCTTTAATCTTTTTTGAGTAATTTTAACATCGTGTGAGGCCATGGCTAAGAGGAAAACTCTAAGTGATGAAGATATTAGGACAGAGCTTGCAGATTTAGAGGTAGAATCTGAATCAGATGATGACCATTTATCGACTGATAGTGTTTGTGACGTCAGTTTTCCTTCTGTGAAGACTGTTTGTGAGCACCTATTCGTACTACCCAATTGCGTAGTTAGTTTAGTTTTTAGTTATAGTTTAGTTTTTAGAGAAACTTTATTGAAACTGTATTGCAAATGTGTTATAGCAATGTAGTGTGTTTATTTGTAACATGTGAAACTTTTTTGAAATTTTCTGTTAACTTTAGTGAAGGAAATACTTCACGCAGTAAAGGAGAATTTATTTGGAAAATAAAGCACAATTTTGTTAGATTTTTTTCATTTCATTGCTATCATTTCATACTATAAGCAATAAAGTATTGTAACCGACTAAAAAAAAACATTTTTAGATGTTTTTATCACCGTAGCCTGTAGCTGTGGGGGGCACCATGGTTACCTATTAAGGGTTAACCAGTTAAAATCCCATTGAGATCAAGCAGCACACGCCATACCATCCTGAAAAATAGGACTGAGGGTCCTGTTGTCCAGCAGCATATTTAAAGGTCACTCAAGGTCAAAGGTCATGGCACCAAATGAAAGCCCATATGTGACATTCTATCTACTGCCAATAGTAATTATATCAACATCTTCTTCTGTTTTCAATTTGTTGCACTTCAAAACGTGTCCATTATAAACCAATGGGGATTTTCTTAAATTTCAAAAATGCATAAAAAGATTCAAAAACCAATATTTCTCAGTTCTTTGAACAAACTTGGTAGACCCTTACCCCACGGAACCTTTGCTATGAATTTCAACTGATTCTAGCTGACGGTTTTGGAGAAGAAGTTTCTACAAATCTGGACATAAATAACCTTGGGTTTGACCTTTCAAGGTCAGTCAAGGTCAAAGGTCACAACACCAAATGAAAGCCCATATGTGACTTCCTATTTATTACCAATAGTAATTATATCAATATCTTCAACTGTTTTCCAGTTACAGCGCTTAAATTTGTCCCATTATAAATCAATGGGAATTTGTAAAAATCAGTATTTCCCAATTCTTTGAGCAAATTTGGTAGACCTTACCCCCTTTAAATCCCTTCTTAAAACCCATCTTTTCTCCTTGGCTTTTGAAACCTTGTGAGATGTTTGAGGGTATTATTTGTATTCTATTTTTTTTTTTTTAATTTGGTAGTGGTTTATTGTTCTTATTTATCTAGTTATTTTATTTATTTATTTATATTGTTGTTTTTAACCCTTTCATGCACGAATTATGAGAACCTCAGTCAATATTTTTTTCTTGAGTGTTTTTGTTCTGCTTTAGGCATGAAAAAAACAATGCAATTGTTTTGTTTGTTTTTTTTTATGAACGGTTTTTTCATGGAGTTACAAAAATGTCCACTCAGTTGGACACCATACATTTAAATTTTGAAACAAAGAAACATTTATTTAAAAATCATCATCAGAAATTGATATACTGTGTGAAAACTATGAATAAAAGCATTTTTAATTCTGCTAATTGCTAAATTGCTACTGTTTTCTCACATTTTATCATACTCTAATATTAGTTTATTACTCATTTCATGGAGATAAAATCCTCCCGAGACCCAGGAAATGGACAGTTTAGCTTTTTTACATTGAAAAACTGTCTTGATTGGAAACTGCATCGTGCAACAGTTTTTTCAGAAACATTTTTAAAACAATTTTTACTTATTGATTTTTTTTAATGGAATGTCCAAAGCAATGGACAGCATTTTTTAAAAGTAAATCTGTCAAACTTTTGTCCCCTACAGAGGACAAAATGCATTGCTGGGTCTCAGGAGGATATGCAAAAAAAAAAAAAAAAGTTAATTACAGTCTAATAAGAATTAGCAATTGATTTACACTCAAACATGTTACTGCAGATCAGGTTTATCAAGAACAGCAAAGTTACTGTAATTGTATGTATTGCAGTGTTTTGGATGATGCATAAGAGTCCTGATATGGAACTAAAACAACAAAACCCATGAATAAACAATAGAACAGCTGTAGAATAACTGTCCACTGTAGTGACCAGTATGCATGAACGGGTTAATTGTCTGACTTTTTATGTTTTTTTTTTTAATCTGTTCTTGTATTTTATTCTTTTATTTGGGTTTTATTTATTCTTCTGTACAGCACTGTTTTCTTTTTTGTACAGTTCTATGTCCTTAAATCTATTCTGTATTTTATTCTTTTATTTTGGTTTTAATTATTCTTCTGTACAGCACTTTGGTCCACTGTGGTTGTTTTAAAGTGCTTTACAAATAAAGTTGGATTGGATTACCCTAAAGATGTAATACAACAAATATCAAGTCTGACTGATGGTTTTCGGATCTTGAAAAAATGGACAGACAACGGACGGACTGATGACAACTGATACCAATAGTCTATCAGACCCTCCTGGACTAAATAGGTTTATAGTGATAACAATACATTTTTAACAAAATCAGGCAATAATTTAGTAATAACACAAAATAATTTGACAAAATGTTGAAAGTGTATTGTCGTTTAGATCACCAGTTACCCAACAGTCGACTGGTGGAGCCCAAACTCCTAGAAAAAACTCTTATATTACCCTTTCCAACTTGGCAAACAAGAACAACTCTCTTTTTTTCTGCTTGTAAAGTCCTCATAAATCTTCTTTGTCCAAGCCCAAAAAACTCAAAAACTCCTCTTTGTTGTCTAGATTAGAGACAGGGTACTGCTGTGAAGATCTGGACTCTTGTTAACATCATCAGATCTCTTCTATAAATAAAGCAGAGTGTCTAGACTCACGCCTGATCATCATTCCATTCATTCAAACACCTCTGTTATTCTCCCCACATGAATTTCTACTCCTGGAATATATGTAATGTTTCCATGTGTGAAAATCTGCTCAGGTTTTCAGTTGTATGTATTATTTAAAATTCCAACTACCGCGGTATATTCCATGTAATAGTCAATGGGATAATGGATTCAATGGGTTACAAATGGAAGACGTGGCCACTTTTAATCTCACAAATGTTCACTCGTATGTTCTCTCCTCATCGCAGGCTGTAAATGATATTCACCGCCTTTGGATTTCTGTGTTAATAATACAGAACCCTGCTCTTATTACTCACCTTTTATCTTGTGTGCACGATGTGGGCGGACCGATCAGATCGATCTCTGTGATAAATACTGTGAGTGTGCGCGGCATCTCCAGGGGGGCTCGGCTACTGATTGTGTTTGCGTTTCTCCAGATGGTCACTAACGGAACACTCATCGATCTGGGGAATGACTACCGGCGTCACATGTCTGGGGGCAAACCTGATCATTAGCAACCTGGACAGGGACCAAGACACCGGGATTTACCAGTGTACGGCCTTCAACGTGAGGGGGGGCCATCCTCAGCCGCAGAGCCAGCCTCCAATTTGCATGTAAGTGATCCCCCACAATTGTGAACATGTTTCTGGCACGATACTGACGCACTTCTGAAGGTCTGCTATCTCTGTGGCTGTTACATGTTGGCCTGACATGTGCGGAATATGGCTGCAGCATGGATGTTTTTGTTTTTTTTTTCTTTCTTTTTTTCATTTTAATTGACTATTCGATTTTCTCATTTAGATTGCCTGGGAATAGATTTTCAAGAGGGGAAATGGTAATCGAATGAAATGTCAGATGCAACAAACACAGTGGGTGAGGCTGCTTCTGACTGCCTCTGAACTCCATTGATTCTCATTAGCGGTTCCAACTCTGACAGCATCCACGCTCAGTCCAAATTGACTCATATTTTGCCAAGTGATCCGCCAGCCCCTGTGATCCAGACCTTAGAGGAGACCAACACAACAATGCTTAAGGAGTGTTTGTATCTGTGTAATCACCAGCCACTTCTTTACGTATAATATATACAGAAGGCTGTGAGTGGATCAGACAGTGACAGACTGTCTGCTGCTTTGCCATCCTACTGCTTAAAAGACAAAAGGCGGGTTGGAAAGTGATGCTGTGGGTGGGATCTTACCTTCCAGACAGGCAGTGGAGAGGCACCTCTCCTCCCTTGATCAAGCCTGCCTACTATTGATCATGTCCCAAGGATAGAGAGCCTTTTCACTTCCTCTCAGGAGATGGCCTGTCATATCCCTATAGCCCAGTAATGAATCTCACTTGTGGGGACTGGGTGAAGAGCCGGGCTGCTTGACATTTATTGTCTTGCCTAATGCACAGTGAGGGAGGAGCGGCAGATCAGCATGGCTGATGCTCTGTGTTTCCATGTAATGAGGCCAGTGCCCCCAAGATAGAAATGTCGTGCCTTTTTTCCGTCTTTGCAACTGGGCTGCAACAACCTGTAAGTAGAGTCCAAGCACTGCTTATTTTTACCATAAATACAAATGGAGTCAATGCAAACATCATCACCAATACACACAAAAATATTTAATATGTGGGTCCGATCGAGCGCTAACACGTAGATGCATTTTGTGTTCAACATTAGTGGCTTTTCCACTAAAAACTTTACCGATATTTACTAAATGTCAAATAAACAGGAGTGTGTAATGTTGGTTTTTCCATTAATCCTTTCATGCGTACTGGTCACTACAGTGGACAGCTCTTCTACAGCTGTTTTTTTGTATATTCATGGATTTTGTTGTTCTTTTCGTTGTTTTTTCTTTTCTTTTTTTTTTTTTTTTTTACACATATATTTATCAGAGTTTTAAGACACTACATATCTTTTCTGACATGAATTGGTAACATTATGTAGATCTCTCCTGAGCATAAACCCCCAGAATCACAAGCGTTACCCATAGTTTTCACACAATTTATCAGTAAATACATGTTTCTGTGCCTCAAAAATTAAACGTGTGGTGTCCAGCTGAGTGGACATTTTTACAACTTCATGAAAAATAGGTTCATAAGATTGTTTTTTTTTTTTTTTTTTTATGTATTTTTTTAATTTTTTAAAAATTATTTTTATGTTATTATTATTTTTTAAATGTATTTTTAAGAAGAAAGTTTTCAGTCACATTGTTTTTTCATGCCTAAAGAGGAAAAAAACACTCAGGAAAAAAATTTTTGATTAAGGTTCTCATAATTCGTGCATGAAAGGGTAAAATCACAAATGCGATGATTTGTTTATTTATTATCGCAAGATGACACGAGGGGTCAGTCCATAAACATGGCCACAAACACAAATATGGTGTTGATTTACAGATATATTCATTATTATTATATATCAAGGTCAAGGTTACTTTATTTATACCCGTAGGTAGATTTGTTTTGCAGTCTAGGTGATTGCCTTGGCATTACAACAACACATACATTGAACATGCAAGACAGGCACTTGATCACGCTTACAGACAGGACAAAAAGACAGAACAAAACAAAAAGGGCTCAGTGTTCCACCATTCATCGGTATAGCAGCATGGATAAGTAAAAGAATAAAATAGATAAGATCAAATAAAAAAAACCAAGATGCAATAAAACACAATAAAAACCAGGAAAGATTAAAAACAATCCGGAAAAAAAACCAGGATAAGAACATAAAATTAAAAAATTAAAAAAATTTGAAGTCACAGTAATAATAAATAGAGCAAAGAAATGGAATAAATAACTAAATAAGTTAGTAAAGTGCAATGTTGCTATTTCTTATTGAGCTCAGTGACGGCGACAGGAAATATTACCCCTCTATCCTGTACTAAATTAAGAAATGATTCAGTTTCCTGGTGTGTCCACACATACAGCACCATGTTTAATTTAAAACTCTTCTTCTTCACTTGTTGTAACGTCCGTCAACATCCGTTTTTTTTTTTTTTTTTTTATTCATGTGACTCCAGTTGCACAAAAAATCCATGGTGTTGAATAACATGCGAAAGGATAAAAATGCGTACATGTAGCACGCCAAATGCCATAAGAACTGGCGTGACATACGACGCGATTTCATGAGATCAGTCTGTGTTTTAAACATCTTCAAGTTCAAAGTTTGCTTCCAGTTAGTTGGAAAATTACATGGAAAGACATTTATTGTAACTGTATTGAATTACAGTGACTTTACTTCCTACTTTTACTTCTTGAATGGTGTATAAACAGAAGCACAAACCCTCAGATTCCTCCACTCCTCTGTCTTAGTAGTGACCATTTTCAGTGGCTTATCACAAACACCAGTATCATATTCTTCTAGTTTCTGAATGAGACACATACTTGCTTGAACACACTTTAACTGTATTATATTATATTTGCATTGTCACAGTCTACAGTTAAATAATAAATGGGCAGTGCGAACATTATTTCACAGCAGCTGCACTGACAAGACTGTCGAACTGAATTATATTATCTCGATCTGTGTAAATTTACACATAAATAGGAGCTCATTGTGTTTGTTATTTTGCTTTGCTACAGTATTCATATCTGAACATGCAGAGATGTGAGAGACAGATTTTCAACCAGGCTACAAATAATATTGAAGCAGTGATATTTTGCTTTTTTTTTTTTAATGGAATTATACATTTTCAAGCATTTCCCTGTGGTCTACATAAACTGTAAATGCTCTGCTTGGGTCTGAATTCTTTATTAATTCAACTCCACAGGTCCATCTTCAACCCTATTTCTGAGTAACGACACGAGAAAGGTGGTTTTGAGCGCTGGCCCTTTAAATGCACATGAGCCACTTCAGGCCCCGCCCCCTCTAGGTTGTTGGCTGTGCTGCTCTGTCCCATTAAACTAACAACTAAACATTTTAGGTAATCGGTTTGAAGTTTGGACATATTTTCAGTATGGACTACAACCACTGCTGCTGATAAACAATTATGTCGTACTCGGAGAAATGTTCGTCTGAAGTCTTGACCTTATATGTGCAAATGTGGTAATGTAACTAGTTATAGACGTAACAAATTAAGCAGGAATTAAAACAGATTTGAGAAATGCACTCAATTTTTTTTTGCCAAAAATGGATGTAAAGATAGCTTTGCAGCACCTGGAGGGTTCAAATTCAAACTTATGAACTATTAGGGTCCAAATACACAAATAAATGAACTAAAGACTAATAAAAGTGGGTTTAGCAAAATATGACCCCTTTAAGAATCCACTTTTGTCATTCCCAAAATTTGGCCACAGCAATATGTTTGTCAACTAACCTGACTGTTGCAGGTGTTGGATATTTTCAACTTCATACATTTCCATTACTAATTTCGGCTGAATTTGTATGTAGTGATTTGTGCCTTTTCTATAAATATTTGCATTACCAGTTTATTTATATGAAGCGGGGGATCCCAGACTTTTTCAGCTGCTGAATTTGGTATCTTCCTAGGACCAAACATCTTGGAAAAAAAAGACATCATAGACTACCGTAACATCGACCGAGAAACACAGCATCTGGATGCAAACCATCAGTGTTTACTGACTTCAATGTTAAGCACCGAAGAACAAGTATTAGATTCATTTCAAAGACTTATTAACTAAAGCATGACATTAAGAATCCTTTTTTGTCGTTTTGTAATTATTTGGCCATGACTGTATGCTTTCAACAGCCAGAGAATTTTACAAGGCCAGAAAATTTGAAGAATCAGACTGAAAATATGAAAAAAAAACAAAACATTTTAGTTAATCGGCTCGAAGTTTGGACATATTTTCAGTATGAACTACAACTGTTGCTGCTGATAAACAATTATGTCGTACTTGGAGAAATGTTCATTGGAAGTCTTGACCTTATATGTGCAAATGTTGTAACTAGTTATAGACATAACAAACTAAGCAGGAATTGAAAGAGGTTGTAGAAATCCATTGGATTTTTTCCAAAATGAATATAAAGATAGCTTTGTTGCACCTGGAAGGTTCAAATTCAAACTTTATGAACTATTAGGGTCCAAATACACAAATAAATGAACCAAAGACTAATAAAAGTGGGTTTAGCAAAATATGACCCCTTTAAAGGCATTTATTTCACACTCATGGTCTGTTGTATAAAGATACTGGCTAACATTTTTTTCATGTACATTTATGTCCTATGATGATGGAACAAAAGCAAGATTTCAGTTTTGTTTTTTTAGATCAAACCACTTGCAACCAGTCAGTCTTGTCTGAATTTGTTGTAATAGCTGTACTTGTCTGAATATATTTCCATCAAAACTGATGGAAAAAGATAAAATCTGCGAATAGTTGCCAACCGCGATGGGTGGTGGAGTTGAAGGTCATGTGCAAAGCCAAACTTTTGATCTGTCAGTTCATACGCTGGGCCCGTTAACATGTCGAATGCTTTTGATTTGAATATTTGACTGTTTTAGTTTCCAGTGTCTTGTTTCCTTTTTGCCAGTGCAGATGGAAGCTGCCCATTGTCAGAGCGGCATGTCTTCTGCTAACTGTCTTTGTGATCATTCATTTACATTTAATCGCAGCCCAAATCCCTGCACAGATGCTGCCATTAACGTGCCTGTATGTTTATTTTGTCAGACAGCATCCCAGTTACAAAGATCAGCACGGCACAGCAGATTGAAAATCAATTTAAAGAGGCTGCTGGTTATGCTCCGTGATTAAATGTCGACTTCGTACTTGTTCTGTAGCGTAACAGCGGAAACATCAAAACATGTAAATGAAAACAGATTTATAGGGAATTCAGCTGCATTAAGACACCGCTCGTACAATCACAGAACAAAACAGGACTAAAAACAGAGTTAGAACAGTGTGTCTGCAGCTGTTTGAAGGACAGTGAAGGAGCCAAACAAGACTTTACTTTGTTGCTTGTGATGTTTGGTGCAGGTGTGTCGGACAAGGACAAAAAAACAGCAAAAAAAAAAACAGCAAAAAAAAAAAACAAATTCGATATGCGAGCGATGAAAGAGGGCATATCTGGGGAAGGGAAAGCGGTGACCCGTGGAAAATGGGAAGCCTCCAATTAGTGCACTGCCTCAGGTCACCTGCTCACCACATATATAAGGACCTACACACTAACACAGAGTACATATTCCCACAGAAGAGTTTAGGAACTGTCCAAACTGCAGGGTAAACTATTTTTATTTCATAGTTATTTGGCTTGTAATGAATTTCTGTTGTATCCCTATGTGTCTTATGTGGATAATTGGAAGTGGCCCCTAGTGACCCCCACTGCACGCACAAAAAACAGACATAAAAAACATGTTATGAGGTAGAATATTCCTCCTAAATAGTCTATGTTCATTAGTTGGATAGTATTAACTCTAGCTAAGTTAAATGTGGGTTTTTTTTTAGGATGAACATCTAAACCAGTGATTCTGAACTGCACAGGCCTACAAAATAATGTTAAGAAACATTAGTTGCACTTTATTAATTGAATTCATTTTGCATGAAAACACCAAGTGTGTTAGAATGGCTGTTGTTGAAATGTTCTGATTGTTAGGATTAAGGCTTGAATAAGTGACTGAACGCATTTTTCGTTTTTAACCCTGTAAAGCCTGAACTGTTAAATCATTGACAGAAAATTCCATTTCTTTGAAACTGGAGCCTTTATTGGTCCATCTGAACAACCCAAAGAAACATTTTTCAAATATCAATGTCCATATATGAATTTCACTTTTGTGTCATATTTGATACATCAGGTCTCAATGCTCAAATAATATTATTTTTGAACAAACAAAAAAAACATAATATAACACAAACATGTCTAACAAATTGGTAATTCCTTTTCAAAATTGTCAAAGTTCTGCCTCCTTCCTCATTAATGACAGTGTTGTAGTGTCACTGGAAAGGCCTCTGGTAAACAAATTCCTCCCCCCTGGTGGATTATCTGTGTATTGCATATATCTAATTGTATACATCAGGTTTTTCAAGAAAAAAAATATCACACTGATCATGTAGAGGGCTTCAAAACTCATGTATCAAATATGATATGTTTGCCGTTATAGGGTTAACAGAGTACACGTTTTAGTTTTGATTAAAATGGACCAAATTTGTTGTTAAAGGGAATAGGTACATATTCCCACAGAAGAGTTTAGGAACTGTCCAAACTGCAGGGTAAACTATTTTTATTTCATAGTTACTTGGGTTATAATGAATTTCTGTTGTATTCCTATGTGTCTTATGTGGATAATTGGAAGTGACCCCTAGTGACCCCCACTGCACACACAAAAAAAACATGTTACAAGATAGAATATTCCTCCTAAATAGTCTATATTGGATTTTATTAACTCTAGGTAAGTTAAATGTGTTGTTTTTTTTTTTTTTTTAGGAAGAACATCTAAACCAGTGATTCCCAATTGTTGGGTCGCTGCCCAAAAATGGGTCACAAACCCATTCACAGTTGGTCACAGACCTAGAAAATAATATTAAGAAACACTAGTTGCACTTTATTTATTGAAATAATTTTGCATCAAAACACCGAGTGTGTTAAAATGGCTGTTGTTGAAATGTTCTGATTGTTTTGTCAGCTTTAGGATTAATGGATAAGTGACTGAATGCACTTTTAATTTTTAACTCTGTAAAACCTGAACCATTAAATCATTGACAGAAAATTCCAGTTCTTTGAAACTGGAGCCTTTATTGGTCCATCTGAACAACCCAAAGAAACATTTCTCAAATATCAATGTCCATATATGAATTTCACTTTTGTGTCATATTTGATACATCAGGTCTCAATGCTCAAATAATATTATTTTTGAACAAACAAAAACATAATATAACACAAACATGTCTAACAAATTGGTAATTCCTTTTCAAAATTGTCAAAGTTCTGCCTCCTTCCTCATTAATGACAGTGTTGTAGTGTCACTGGAAAGGCCTCTGGTAAACAAATTCCTCCCCCCTGGTGGATTATCTGTGTATTGCATGTATCTAATTGTATACATCAGGTTTTTCAAGAAAAAAAATATCACACTGACCATGTAGAGGGCTTCAAAACTCATGTATCAAATATGATACGTTTGCCGTTATAGGGTTAACAGAGTACACGTTTTAGTTTTGATTAAAATGGACCAAATTTATTGTTAAAGGGAATAGGTACATATTCCCACAGAAGAGTTTCGGAACTGTCCAAACTGCAGGGTAAATTATTTTTATTTCATAGTTATTTGGGTTATAATGAATTTCTGTTGTATTCCTATGTGTCTTATGTGGATAATTGGAAGTGACCCCTAGTGACCCCCACTGCACGCACAAAAAAACAGACATAAAAAACATGTTATGAGGTAGAATATTCCTCCTAAATAGTCTATGTTCATTAGTTGGATAGTATTAACTCTAGTTTAAATGTGTGTTTTTAGGAGAAACATCTAAACCAGTGATTCTCAACTGTTGGTTTGTGACCCAAAAGTGGGCCACAAACTCATTTTTAGTAGGTTGTGGAGCTTTGGGCAAAAAATAATGTTAGGAAACACTAGTTGCGCCTTATCAATCAAATAAATTTTGCATGAAAACAAGTTTGTTAAAATGGCAGTTAGAGTACACGTTATGGTTTTGGTTCAAATGGACCTAATTTCGTGTTCAACTGAATATTTCCCTCTTTATCATCGCCCCCTGGTGTTCAGTTTGGTTTATCATCATTAAACTTGTCTTCTGTGTTTTCATACCGCGATATTCTGTATTATATCAGGTTCAAAACACACCATTTTTTCATTAAATAAAATTGAGAAGTTTAACTGTTATAAATTTGGGTCGTGGCCTATCATTGAGGGGTGATGGTGGGTCCTAAAGCTAGACCAGTTGAGTCGAAACCACTGAACCCATTGTAGGAGTATTTGTATAAAGTGCAATACCATAGACAGCCACTAGACGCCACTTCCAACTATCCACCTATTACAAGCCTGTAATAAATGTGATGTTCTGTAAATGTTCCTGTTGAGACTTGAAGGCTTTAGTATCTGCCGTGTAGGCTTTGATTGGCAGCTCACTCACCTGCTGGGTCTGACCTTTACAGCTTCTGTTTATTGAATAAAACATATTTTCCTGAACAGGGAGTTCTACTGCAGTTACTGTCGAGAGGTCACACCAGCAAAACAAGCCTGTTCTGCCTCCGAAGTCATCACATACTGATGCTTGGTCATGACTCCGTGGCATTTCATCACATGGGGTTCTCATACGGCATTAATGTTTCATACAGTAGAAGTCAGTGCAATTCTTTAGATGTCATAAGATCGTTTTTATTGGTTCCACAGCAGAGAAAATTCACTGTTACAGAAAATCCACAAAAATAGAGATAAAGAGAGAAACTACTAATGCGAAAGAAATTTGAATTAAGTAATATATGATGATAAATTAAAAAAAAAAAAAAAAAAAAAAAACTCTTAAAGTGCAGGTCGTAACAAGAAACTAAACATCCAATGAGGCGTTTGACGATGGTTTTGGCAAAACATTAAAGTTTATGGACTTGGTTTGTGTTCCGTCACCTCCACTGTCTCTGTCTCAGTTGAAGTTGAAATTGGCACCACTTGTTATTTATTATTATAATTACTATTTCTGTCATTTTTAGTCACTTTAACACTTTTTTTTTAAATCTTCTATTGTATTTGCCTCTTTTCTTGTGCTGCTGTACATGTGAATTTAACCCTTGGGGGATCAATAAAGTATATCATATCTTAGCTTAGCTTATCTTTATTTAGCTTAAAATGATCTTGCATCGAAAAATGATGCTCTAAGGTAGACCCGGGTGCTTATGCATAATCTCAATTTGTCACATGATCTGCTTTTCAGTGGTTTTCTACATGATGATGGTGTTGTGGAAATGTTCAACTGATAACCCACACACAAAGAGGAGGAGAGAAAATTAGAGTTAAAATAAATAAATGCATTTATTGAGAAGTCAATCACTGATTAACCATGAAAATATTAAAGATTATATAGACCAAAAATCCAACCGCCCCAATGGTGACACCCAAATGACAACCCCATATTTAAATCATACCACTCCATACCAGTCCTTCTGGTTCCGGGGGGGAAGAGGTCATATTGACCTCTTACCCCTAACCTTGTTTAAATAATATCTAGCGTGCAGGCACCATCACCCATCCATGCACATCCAGACATTTAGGTGTTTGGGTTTTAACTCAAGGCAAGAACTGCGTTCCTGGGTCGGGGGTGTTACAGAGTGGTAAACATCACACATAACAATGACTCAGCATGTACTAACAGTATGAAATATAAAAAAGTGAATTTTCCACCACAATGGCAGTAAAACAATAAAATAACAGCACTAACATCAGTTTTTCTACTCAACTAATGTTTGTTTAAATGTCCTTTTTTCAATATAATAAAGTATTGTTTTAGAATATTGCACTAACCCATGTGTTTTTAGCATTAATGTCGCTAACATTGGATTCTACTCTACTCAGTCTGTTTATAGTGATACTATAGCTTCTGTTTATGGATTTAATCTATAATCCGACTTGCAGAGTTTGTGTAATATATTTTGCTGACTGAAGAAATAATAATGACGAGTTATTAACTAAATCCGTCCGCTGCAGGTTTAGTTTGTGAATACCAATGTGCATTCAGTCTTATTTACACAGAAGTTTTAGAGTTATGGTAGGTGTGAAAACTGGTTTTGATTTATCATAAAACTCCATCTTGACGAATGAGGTAGTCTGGGTAATTAATGGAAGCACTGCAGCTGTTTGTGCAGCCGAATGTGGACCAGTGTTTACTCCATGTAGATACTGTCAGTGTTGTAATAATGTTGGCCCAAACTGATGCAAACATTTGAATTTTGTACACTCTAAGAAATAAATGATGGAATAAATTAAAAATGTTATGGCAGCTTGTTCCACAAAATGTGGTTATTCAAATATAAAAAGATGTTGCAGTTAATTAAAAGACGAACAAACCGAAAGAATCGAGTTAGTTAAAAGAATTGGACTTCCCATCACTGCAAAATGTGTGTAAATCCAAACCAATACTGTTGATTAGAAAACACCTTACTTTAGATTTACTGACACAGTTACTCTGGATTTATTAGTAGGTCATCTTTGCAATTAACTGCAAAATCTTTTTACATTTAAATAACTGTTTCGTGGAACAAGTTGCCATAACATTTTTAATTAATTCCATCATTTATTTCTTCGAGTGTAGGCGGATACAACAACAAAAAGCATACACACACATCACATACATAAGCTTCTAGAACACAGGTGTCAAACATGCGGCCCAGGGGCCAAATCTGGCCCGCCAAAGGGTCCAGTCCGGTCCTTGGGATGAATTTGTGAAATGGAAAAATTACACTAAGATATTAACAATCCTTTTAGCTCAGGTTCCACATTCAGACTAATTCAATCTCAAGTGGGCAGGACCAGTAAAATACTATCATAATAACACATAAATAATGATAACTCCAAATTTTTCTCTTTGTAAATGTAAATATTTTCATGTATTTACATTAAAACAAAGTAGAATTTCACAAAAAAATGTGAATAACCTGAACAAATATGAACAACCTGAAATGTTTTAAGAGAAGTAAGTACAATTTTAACAAGATTCTGCCTGATATTAAATGTTTTTATGTATTTGTATACCCGCTGTGATCTGTAAGTTATAATGAACATGTGGAAATGACAAACTGAGGTAGAATATTGTTAAAATTACACTTACTGTTTCAGTTTTTTCATGTTATTCACATTGTTTGAAAATAGAGTTTGTAGATGTAAACGTCATTGTTTAATTTTACTTTTTTCACTCTTAAACATAGGAAAAAATTTGGGAGTTGACATTATTTCTATATTATTATTTCTATATTATTATGTTATTATTTTACTGGTTCGGCCCACTTCAGACCAAATTTAGCTGAATGTGGCCCCTGAACTAAAATGAGTTTGACACCCCTGTTCGAGAAGCAAGAGAAAACGAGAAGGAAACCTGTAGTTTTATTGGAAATTTATAACAATTTTATTAGAGGTGAGGAAATTGTGACTCAGATTGTGGTTTGGGATTTTTACCTCACAGGATCATCAGATAATCTTCACCCCTTTCTGCTCTGAAAAAACCCTGAGAGCTGAAAAGTAAGGCTCAACTATGTGTGTTTATGGAAGTTTATCCTTTTACCCCGTCAGTTAGTGCTAATGTTAGTTTGACTAGTTCCACCCGTCACCCCTTGAACTTCCCCCGGCCTGGCCTCTCAACCAATCATGGTCAATCAAAATATATTCAGAAGTCACCTCTGATGTAATCCTCAACATTTTTGATTAGTAACTGTAGTTTGTGGGTGTCAAACATAGGGCCCGTGGGCTAAAACTGGCCTGCCAAAGGGTCCAATCCGGCCTGTAGGATAAATTTGTGGAAAGCAAAAATTACACTGAAGATATTAACAATCATTTTAGTTCAGGTTCCACATTCAGCCCAATTCAATCTCAAGTGGGTCAGACCAGTCAAATATTATCAGAATAACCTAGAAATAGTCAACTCCAATTTTTTTCTCTGTTTTACTTTTTTAAAAAATAGTGAAATTACTTGAAAATTTTACATTTACAAACTTTCCTTTTATGAAAAATGTGAATAACCTGAACAAATTTTCAAAAACCTGAAATGTCTTAAGAGAAGTAAGTGTAATTTTAACAATATTCTGCCTGTTACTAAATATTTTGTGTCTTTGTTGATCCTCAAATTACGATTTGTTCATGTTTATCCTTTTACCCTGTCAGTTAGCACTAATGTTAGCTTGGCTAGTTCCACCCCGTCACCCCTTGAACATCCCAGCTTTACCCTTTACCCAAAAATTACACTGAGATATTAACAATCATTTTAGTTCAGGTTCCACATTCAGCCCAGTTCAATCTCAAGTAGGTCAGACCAGTCAAATACTATCAGAATAACCTAGAAATAGTCAACTCCAATTTTTTCTCTGTTTTACTTTTTTAAAAAATAGTGAAATTACTTGAAAATTTTACATTTACAAACTTTCCTTTTATGAAAAATGTGAATAACCTGAACAAATTTTCAAAAACCTGAAATGTCTTAAGAGAAGTAAGTGTAATTTTAACAATATTCTGCCTGTTACTAAATATTTTGTGTCTTTGTTGATCCTCAAATTACGATTTGTTCATGTTTATCCTTTTACCCTGTCAGTTAGCACTAATGTTAGCTTGGCTAGTTCCACCCCGTCACCCCTTGAACATCCCAGCTTTACCCTTTACCCAAAAATTACACTGAGATATTAACAATCATTTTAGTTCAGGTTCCACATTCAGCCCAGTTCAATCTCAAGTAGGTCAGACCAGTCAAATACTATCAGAATAACCTAGAAATAGTCAACTCCAATTTTTTCTCTGTTTTACTTTTTTAAAAAATAGTGAAATTACTTGAAAATTTTACATTTACAAACTTTCCTTTTATGAAAAATGTGTTTAACCCGAACAAATTCTTAAAAACCTGAAATGTCTTAAGAGAAGTAAGTATGATTTTAACAATATTTTGCCTGTTACTAAATATTTTGTCTTTGTTGATCCACAAATTTCAATTTGTTCATGTTTATCCTTTTACCCCGTCAGTTAGCACTAATGTTAGCTTGGCTAGTTCCACCCCGTCACCCCTTGAACATCCCAGCTTTACCCTTTACCCAAAAATTACACTGAGATATTAACAATCATTTTAGTTCAGGTTCCACATTCAGCCCAATTCGATCTCAAGTGAGTCAGACGAATAAAATACAAGTATATTAACCTATAAATACTGTCAACCCCAAATTTTTACCCCAATCCCTGAAGGGTAGGCAAGGGGTGTTGTTTTTGGTTCAGTTTGTTCCTTTGTTTGTTTGTTAACACTCTAGCCGCAAAACTATTTGTTGAATTCATACCAAATTTGGGTTATAGATTGCCAGTGACCCAGAATTGATCTGATTACATTTTGGGAAAAATAGGTCAAAGTTCAGATTTTTAATGAATTTTTACAATCTTTTTTTTCCCATTTACTTACAGTGGGTGAAATTTCAAATATCTGTAGCAGCAAAACTATTAGTTGAATTCATACCAGATTTGGTTTATAGATTGCCAGTGACCCAGAATACATGACATTACATTTTGGAAAAAGTAGGTCAACGTACAAATTTTTACTAAATTTTTAAATCTTCCCATTTACTTATAATGGGCCAAATATGTGCGAGGGGTGGGGTTTATTGTGCCTGGCACCACTTGTTTATTTATTTATTTTTTTTTGTGTACCAAAAAAAAGTAAACTTACATAAAAATGTGTCCATTTACAAACTTTCCTTTTACAAAAAATGTAAATAACCTGGTGAATCTCACTCTAAAAAAACATAGTGCTGGCCAAGACACAAGTCAAGCTTTCAAAAAGGAGGCTTCAAAAACCGATGTGTGACATCACTTTGGCTGCATCCTCTTCTTTTATCCAGTCTCTGACCTGCACACAGTAATGCAGCCAAACATTGAAGGTGCTATTGTCCAAACCAATCATCCTCGAGCCACGATGGTCGCTCTGTGCGATCTCTAGGCCTGCATTTCTTACGAGGCTTTCAATAGAATTTGCCGCAGCTACAGTGAGTTTGGCCTCTAGCTCTCAGAGTTCCAGTGTGTGGTCAGTTCACGCCAATGAAGCCCATTATTCTCCTGCTCAGAGGCCACAGAAGAGAAGAGTGGATCCCCTCCAGCGCTCAGCTACATCCTCCCTCCTCATCGGAGCCACTTTGCACGATGTGGGTGAAGAAGTCATCCCTTCCTCGTCCGCTAAGTAATTATTAGGAGCTCTTTGATTCACCTCCCACTGTTTTCCAAAGCGCCGCTGTTATAATTATCAACCGCTGTTATGCAGGGCTTTTTCAATCAGCTGGGTATGCTGATCTGGCTCCAGCGCCATTCCCCGGAATCGTAAACGTCCGTAGGAGATGGACTCTGTATTTACGAAGGCAGCCCGGCCAGATCAGAAGGACATCGCCTCTGTCTGTATTTGAAGTCGGCCGTCTCCTCCTGTGGCCCTTCTCCGTGTCCTGCCGTGACTTGGCTTCGTTTAATTCCACTGCGGTCATCAGAGAACTGCTCATTAATCTTACCAACACTCTGTCCCACTTCTCTCCATAATCTTCCTCCTCCTAATTTCCCTTATCGGTCACACTGACTTTCTTTTGTTTGTGTTTGGAAGGCTTACTCTAGGCTGTTAGCCAGAGGGTGCAGACGGAGTACAGAGCGGACTGCGGCAGCTTCCCTCCATCAGTCATGAAGCCGGGGGTGGTTTATCAACCCAGGTTTAGGTTTTGTCTGCCAGCAACTGCTCATTCATTTGCAGGGAATAGATTGTGCTGAGAGTATTGATGGGGAAGCTAATGCTTCTAAGTGCAAGATTACACCACATTTAATAATGATGTTACTTATTGCTGCTGGCACCGCAAACTGTCATTTGTCATTCGTTTGTAACCCCTCCCCTTGTGTTTGTTTAGTCCGTACACAGCGCTTTCCTTATTTCATCCCATTTTGGCCGACTGTCTTCCTGGTGCAATAGTGTGATGTCGCAGGGTGAACGTCACTTAGTCAGGCCCATCTATTTCATCAACACCCCAGACGCCTTTGAAAGCAAACGGAGCCTGTCAGGAGGAGTCCCAGGGCAATCAATGATGCCCTATTAAAGTCCCACTGCTCAAAAACGGAACATCAAAAACATACCTCAGCGAATCAGCGAAGGGAAAACTTGTCCCCTCGACTCAGACCATTCTCAAAGAAACCCATGAGAGTACAGTCTATATAAAACACACACTGTCGGACTGCCCGGTATACAGTGTTTTCTGTTAATAACTTTACATTTTTAGCTGCGGTCTAATTCGGTTTCTACCTTGTTTGACTTTTTCAGACCTTGATAACTTCAAAACCCAAACGGTGAGGAGTGCAGTCAATGTCCGAGAGGGACAGGGAGTGGTTCTGTTGTGTGGACCGCCGGCATATTCTGGAGGTAAGTTCACCATAGTTATGTGTTTAACCCATAAAGACCTAGTGATAACAACTGATTTTTTTCTTGTGTATTTTATTTTTTATTTCTTAAAGCAGTGATATTTTGCTTTTTTAAACGGAATTATGCATTTTCAAACATTTCCCTGTGGTCTACACAAAACGGGGGTCTCAAACACCACCCAAGGTTCCAATGCGGCCCGTGGGATGAATTTCCAAAGTGCAAAAATTCTACAGTCAAGGTTGTCGAACTCATTTTACTTCAGGTTCCACATACAGACCAATATGATCTACAGTAAAATAATAGCTTAATAACCTACAAAAAATAATGACTCGATATTTTCATCTTGGTTTGATGTGAAAAAAATAATGTGACATTATGCCTGTAAATAATGACAACTTCAAAGTGCAAAAAAATAACATAAATTATGAAAATATTTACATTTACAACCTATCCTGTAAAAATAAAATGTGAATAACCTGACCAAATATGAACAACCTGAAATGTCTAAAGAAAATTCAGCACAATTTGAACTATTTTCTGCCTTTTCCTAAGTGTTTAGTGTCTTTGTAGATCCGATCCATAATGCACATGTAGAAATGATAAGTTGAGGCAGAATATTGTTAAAATCGCACTTATTTTTCTTGAGAAATTTCAGTTTTTTCAGGTTATTCACATCTTTTTTTTTGTTTGAATAATTTATAAAAGTAAGTATTTTCATAATTTAATGGGGTTTTTTCTGCACTAAAACAACGACAAAAATTTGGAGTCATCATTATTTATAGGTTATTGGTTGTTATGCTAATATTTTACTGGCTCACTTAAGGTCAAATCGGGCTGAATGTGGCCCCTGAAAGAAAATGAGTTTGAGACCCCTGACATAAACTGTAAATGCTCTGCTTGGGTCTGAATTCTTCATTAATTCAACTCCACAGGTCCATCTTCAACCCTATTTCTGAGTAATGACACCAGAAAGGTCGTTTTGAGCGCTGGCCCTTTAAATATACATGAGCCCACCGCCTCCAGGTTACTTTCTGTCCTGTTCAGCCACTTGAGTTCATTAATACAACCAACAACTGAACATTTTAGCTAATCGGCTCGAAGTTTGGACATATTTTCAGTATGGACTACAACCGCTGCTGCTAATAAACAATTATGTCTTACTCAGAGAAATGTTCATCGGAAGTCTTGACCTTATATGTGCAAATGTTGTGACGTAACTAGTTATAGACATAACAAATTAAGAAGGAATTAAAACAGGTTGTAGAAATCCACTCGATTTTTGCCAGAATTAATATAAAGATAGCTTTGCAGCACCTGGAGGGTTCAAATTCAAACTTTATGAACTATTAGGGTTTAGCTAAATATGACCTCTGTAAAGGTATTTATTTCACACTCATGGTCCATTGTAAAAAGATACTGGCCAATGTTTTGTTCATGTTCATTCATCTTACACAATGATGAAACAAAAGCAACATTTCATAAAGCATCAGTTTTGTTTTTTTTAGATCAAACCACTTGTAACCAGTCAGTCTTGTCTGAATTTGTTGTAATAGCTGTACTTGTCTGAATATATTTCCATCATAACTGATGAAAAAAGATAAAATCCGCGAATAGTGACGGCTGTTGCCAAGTACAACTAGATTCGTTTCAAAGACTTCTTGACTAAAGCATGACATTAAGAATCCTTTTTTGTCATTTTGTAATTATTTGGCCATGACTGTATGCTTTCAACAGCCAGAGAATTTTACAAGGCCAGAAAATTCGAAGAATCAGACTGAAAATATGAAAAAAAAAATGTAGTTAATTGTCTTGAAGTTTGGACATATTTTCAGTATGGACTACAACTGCTGCTGCCGATAAACAATTATGTCGAACTTGGAGAAATGTTCGTCAGAAGTCTTGACCTTACATGTGCAAATGTTGTAACTAGTTACAGACGTAACAAATTAAGCAGGAATTGAAACGGGTTGTAGAAATCCATTAGATTTTTGCCAAAATGAATAGAAAGATAGCTTTGCAGGACCTGGAGGGTTCAAATTCCAACTTTATGAACTATTAGGGTACAAATCCACAAATAAATGAACCAAAGAGTAATAAAAGTGGGTTTAGCTAAATATGACCTCTTTAAAGGTATTTATTTCACACTCATGGTCCATTGTAAAAAGATACTGGCCAATATTTTGTTCATGTTCATTCATCTTACACAATGATGAAACAAAAGCAACATTTCATAAAGCATCAGTTTTGTTTTTTTAGATCAAACCACTTGTAACCAGTCAGTCTTGTCTGAATTTGTTGTAATAGCTGTACTTGTCTGAATATATTTCCATCATAACTGATGAAAAAAGATAAAATCCGCAAATAGTGACGGCTGTTGCCAAGTACAACTAGATTCGTTTCAAAGACTTCTGGACTAAAGCATGACATTAAGAATCCTTTTTTGTCATTTTGTAATTATTTGGCCATGACTGTATGCTTTCAACAGCCAGAGAATTTTACAAGGCTAGAAAATTCGAAGAATCAGACTGAAAATATGAAAAAAAAAATGTAGTTAATTGTCTTGAAGTTTGGACATATTTTCAGTATGGACTACAACTGCTGCTGCCGATAAACAATTATGTCGAACTTGGAGAAATGTTCGTCAGAAGTCTTGACCTTACATGTGCAAATGTTGTAACTAGTTACAGACGTAACAAATTAAGCAGGAATTGAAACGGGTTGTAGAAATCCATTAGATTTTTGCCAAAATGAATAGAAAGATAGCTTTGCAGGACCTGGAGGGTTCAAATTCCAACTTTATGAACTATTAGGGTTTAGCTAAATATGACCTCTTTAAAGGTATTTATTTCACACTCATGGTCCATTGTAAAAAGATACTGGCCAATATTTTGTTCATGTTCATTCATCTTACACAATGATGAAACAAAAGCAACATTTCATAAAGCATCAGTTTTGTTTTTTTAGATCAAACCACTTGTAACCAGTCAGTCTTGTCTGAATTTGTTGTAATAGCTGTACTTGTCTGAATATATTTCCATCATAACTGATGAAAAAAGATAAAATCCGCAAATAGTGACGGCTGTTGCCAACTACAACTAGATTCGTTTCAAAGACTTCTGGACTAAAGCATGACATTAAGAATCCTTTTTTGTCATTTTGTAATTATTTGGCCATGACTGTATGCTTTCAACAGCCAGAGAATTTTACAAGGCCAGAAAATTCGAAGAATCAGACTGAAAATATGAAATAAAAACAAAAAATTTAGTTAATCGTCTTAAAGTTTGGACATATTTTCAGTATGGACTACAACTGCTGCTGCCGATAAACAGTTATGTCGTACTTGGAGAAATGTTCGTCGGAAGTCTTGAGCTTATATGTGCAAATGTTGTAACTAGTTACAGACGTAACAAATTAAGCAGGAATTGAAACGGGTTGTAGAAATCCATTAGATTTTTGCCAAAATGAATAGAAAGATAGCTTTGCAGCACCTGGAGGGTTCAAATTCCAACTTTATGAACTATTAGGGTACAAATCCACAAATAAATGAACCAAAGACTAATAAAAGTGGGTTTAGCAAAATATGACCCCTTTAAGGGCATTTATTTCACACTCATGGTCTGTTGTATAAAGATACTGGCTAATATTTTTTTCATATACATTCATGTTACACGATGATGGAACAAAAGCAACATTTCATAAAGCATCAGTTTTGTTTTTTTTAGATCAAACCACTTGTAACCAGTCAGTCTTGTCTGAATTTGTTGTAATAGCTGTACTTGTCTGAATATATTTCCATCATAACTGATGAAAAAAGATAAAATCTGTGAATAGTGACGGCTGTTGCCAACGACGATGGGCGGTGGAGTTGAAGGTCATGTGCAAAGCCAAACTTTTGATCTGTCAGTTCATTCCGTTAACACGACGAACACTTTTGATTTGCTTTGCAGCACCTGGAGGGTTCAAATTCAAACTTTATGAACATTTAGGGTCCAAATACACAAATAAACAAACCAAAAACTGATAAAAGTGGGTTTAGCAAAATATGAGCTATATTCTGACATTTGTCATTACTGTTTTGTTAGAAAAGAAACACCTGAATTCAGCGTGTCCACATACTTTTGTCCATATAGTGTATGATGCGATGATAATACATATGCAGTCCGGTGTAAAAGTCTCAGGTCACCTTTAGTTTTGTTCTTTTCAAGGTTTTAGCGAGTTTGCAGATTTATTTCTCAGTCTGTCATTGTCGATGTGGTCATCTGGTCGCAGCCAGGCCTGGCAGACGCATGTTGTGTAGAATTATGCAAATGAGTCTGATTGGCAGATGAGAGATTCTGCCATTTTTAGACAAGAGAACGGATCAAAACCCACAGTCAAATGTAAGCTCACGGCGTCAGATGAATGGAGTCGGTCCAGTCAGGTTCGCTGAGTTGACAGTATGTTCTAGAAAATGGAAATGTGCGTCTCTGCCGTATATTTGGGCCAGGCTATGAGGCAAATGAGGACTGCAATCTGGCATGATCTCATGATCCGTGGCGTCAATCTGCTTCAGAAGGTAACGGTATTTGGGCCGCAGGACTGTTTCACATGTCCTCGTGTGACATGAGAGCGACAGCTGGTGATGCTAATGCACAAGTGTTGTCTCATGTGACTTATCAAACGTGATGAAGTGTGATGTGATTATTTTAAGAAAACGAATCTCAAGTGTAATTTACAAAGCATTTACTCCTGAATATATGCTGCGACATTAAATTATACAGGGTGGGGAAGCAAAATTTACAATGAACATTTAGTTGTTTTTTCTCAGCAGGCACTACGTCAATTGTTTAGAAACCAAACATATATTGATGTCATAATCATACCTAACACTATTATCCATACCTTTTCAGAAACTTTTGCCCATATGAGTAATCAGGAAAGCAAACGTCAAAGAGTGTGTGATTTGCTGAATGCACTCGTCACACCAAAGGAGATTTCAAAAATAGTTGGAGTGTCCATAAAGACTGTTTAGAATGGAAAGAAGAGAATGACTATGAGCAAAACTATTACGAGAAAGTCTGGAAGATACTATTAAAGAAGAATGGGAGAAGTTGTCACCCGAATATTTGAGGAACACTTGCGCAAGTTTCAGGAAGCGTGTGAAGGCAGTTATTGAGAAAGAAGGAGGACACATAGAATAAAAACATTTTCTATTATGTACATTTTCTTGTGGCAAATAAATTCTCATGACTTTCAATAAACTCATTGGTCATACACTGTCTTTCAATCCCTGCCTCAAAATATTGTAAATTTTGCTTCCCCACCCTATATATATATATATATGTACATATAAATAAATAAATAAATAAATAAATAAATAAATAAATAAATAAAATCACTTCAGTTCTTACATCAATAGCTATGACAAAAACAGTGCTTTTAGGCCAAGGGTCTCAAACATACGGCCAAATGCGGCCCGTCAAAGGTTTCAGTTTGGCCCATGAGATGAATTTGCAAAGTGTAAAAATTCCACAGTCAAGGCTGTGGAACTCATTTTAGTTCAGGTTCCACATACAGACCAATATGATTTCACGTAAAACAATAGCATAATAACCTACAAAAAATAATGACTCCGTATTTTCTTCACGGTTTGATGTGAAAAAAATATTACATTTTGCCTATAAATAATGACAACTTAATTGTTTTTCTTTGTGTTAGTGGAAAAAAATAACTTTAAATCATCAAAATATTTACATTTACACACTATCCTTTAACAATAAAATCTGAATAACCTGAACAAATATGAACAACCTGAAATGTCAAAGAAAAATTTAAGCACAATTTGAACTATTTTCTGCCTGTTACTAAGTGTTTATTGTCTTTGTAGATCCATAATGCACAAGTATAAATGATAAGTTGAGGCATAATATTGTTAAAATTGCACTTATTTTTCTTACGAAATTTCAGTGTTTTCAGGTTATTCATATCTTTTTTGTTTGGAAAATTTATTAAAGTAAGTATTTTCATATTTTAATGGCATTTTTTGCACTGAAACACAGAAACAAATTTGGAGTCGTCATTATTTATAGGTTATTATTTTACTGGTCTGGTCCGCTTGAGATCAAATTGGGCTGAGTGTTGCCCCCGAAAGAAAACGAGTTTGAGACCCCTGTTTTAGGCATTCCGTGTTTTCTTTTCTGTCCGTTTTAGTCACATGATACACACAGGAGTTAGCACTGGATTGCGTGACCATTATTTTTGATGACTTTTGACTTTTGTCCAACAATTTTTATCACGACTGTAGTGCTGTTACATGTAACTCGTTACTCAACGACACTGCATGTTATTCAAGGTAATTCAACAGAATGACATCTCCTTGTTTCTAATGGCAACCTTAGAGAAAATATTGCTTCATACTTAATCTGGTTTCACACCCATTTTTGTGCTCTTAATCATCATCCCCTGCATGTATTTAATGACAAATACATCCAAGGCTAACCTCGTTTTGAGTGTTTTTCGCTGATTCTGTTGGTGTTTCTAAGAGTTTCTTGTATAGTTGTATCTAAAAAGGTTTGATAACGTTGCGTAAACATGTACCTCCACTCATGCGCAGCAGATGCTTTGATTGTGTATTGAAATAAAAGATAAAGACGCACACTCTGATTATCTGCAGCGAACGGAGGACATGCACAATGGCTGCTGCCGAGCTTGTCTTCCTCTTGATATAGCAGCCTGCACTCTGGGACAACCAATTTCCTTCACAAGAGAACAGTTTGTAGTGTAGTGCTTTGTGCAGCTGGTCTATGGGATAATGGGTCAGAGTACTTTGTGTAAAATACAGTTTGACAGCTTCCCTCTCTGACATAGGCTTATACGCAGTGGGCTGATGTAACTGTAGACCTATTGTGTTTTCCTCACATTTTCACAAGTGAATGAAAAGTAAAACATTGCTCGCCGGTTGTTGCTTTTTCTACCAGTTTTTTCACCCTCTCACTCCCCCTCTTTTTTTTTTTCTCGTTGCTCCCTCCTACTTTCATCTTCTATTATTCCCGCGTTTGTAATTTGCATTTCATTTGGTTGGTTTGGTTTCGGTTTATTCAGTCGTCATCCGTAATACAGAAAATACAAACAATGAGGCTGAGCTCAAGTCAGCCGACTGTGAATTCTGAAGATTGAACAGACTTAGGCAGAAGTTAAATGCTTAGAAACTCCTACGTTCAAATCAAAATCAGTTTTATTCTACCAATCAAAACATCAAAAATCTTTCTTGCTTGTATCCATCGAAAATATCGTTACAAACTAATGTTTTGAAAACCATTAATGAATGACATATCTTTAAATGTATATTTATGCCATTCTATTATTTAACCCCAGTAACAGAAATATATCTTTTTTTTTATACATTTCCACTCTGTTGTAAATATATACATAATCTGCATAGTTTTCGTTATTATTATTTTCTATTTTTCATTGGGGTTTTTTGTACTATCTTTATGCATGCACACATTTTCTTGCACTTGAGTACTCGCTTTATTTTATTTTACCTATTTATTTTTCCTTGCTTAGGGTGCACTTTATTTACTTTTAGTTTAGTTTAATTGTTTACGTTAGTCGTATGAAGGGAACTCACAAAGTAAGAATTCCATTGCTCAGTATTGCTGCGTATATAACAGTAAGCTTCTTGAATGTTGAATCTTGAATTTCCTCGTTGTGGCATCAATAAAGTTTAATTTAATCTAATTTTAACAACCACAATGTTAAGATGTAAATAATATGTAATTTTAATTCTATATATAAATATTTATATAAATACCAAATTTCTTAATTTTCTTATATTTCATTTTTCACTCTTTTGTGGTTTTTCTACTTGTCTTTTTCTCTTCACTTTGTTTTGTTGCTGTTGTTAACTGTGAAATTTCTCAACTGTGGGATAGTCTTATCTTATCTTATCTTATCTTATCTTATCACACCTTACCTTACCTCGCATTATCTAATCTTATCTTATCTTACCACACCTTAGCTTACCTTGCCTTATCTTATCTTACCATACCACACCTTACCATACCTTACCCTACCTTACCTTACCTTACCATACCACACCTTACCTTACCTTACCTTACCTTACCTTACCTTACCTTACCTTACCTTACCTTACCTTACCCTACCCTACCCTACCCTACCACACCACACCACACCTTACCTTACCTTACCTTACCCTACCCTACCTTACCTTACCTTACCTTACCTTATCTTACCTTACCTTACTCTACCTTACCTTACCTTACCCTACCTTACCTTACCCTACCTTACCTTACTCTACCTTACCTTACCATACCATACCATACCATACCATACCATACCATACCATACCATACCTTACCTTACCTTACCACACCTTACCTTACCTTACCCTACCCTACCCTACCTTACCACACCTTACCTTACCCTACCCTACCCTACCCTACCTTACCTTACCTTACCACACCACACATTACCTTACCTTACCCTACCCTACCTTACCTTACCGTACTTTACCCTACCCTACCTTACCTTACCTTACCCTACCCTACCTTACCTTACCACACCTTACCTTACCTTATCTTACTCTACCTTACCTTACCCTACCTTACCTTACCATACCATACCATACCATACCATACCATACCATACCATACCATACCATACCTTACCTTACCTTACCACACCTTACCTTACCTTACCCTACCCTACCCTTACCCTACCCTACCCTACCCTACCACACCACACCTTACCTTACCCTACCCTACCTTACCTTACCTTACCTTACCTCACCTTACTCTACCTTACCTTACCTTACCCTACCTTACTCTACCATACCATACCATACCATACCTTACCTTACCTTACCTTACCACACCTTACCTTACCTTACCCTACCCTACCCTACCCTACCTTACCACACCACACCACACCTTACCTTACCCTACCCTACCCTGCCTTACCTTACCTTACCTTACCACACCACACATTACCTTACCTTACCCTACCTTACCTTACCTTACCTTACCACACCTTACCTTACCTTATCTTACCTTATCTTACTCTACCTTACCTTACCCTACCTTACCTTACCTTACTCTACCTTACCTTACCATACCATACCATACCATACCATACCATACCTTACCTTACTCTACCTTACCCTACCCTACCTTACCTTACCTTACCCTACCTTACCCTACCCTACCTTACCTTACCTTACCATATCTTAACGTATCTTACCTTACCTTACCTTTTCCTGATATTGACCTGTTCCATAACCTTGAACTCTATAAATCCAGATCCCACATCTCTCAGTCCTCTCTTCTGTTTTTCCACCATCCTTCCATGGCTTTAAATGTTGCAGAAGCCTTGTCTTTCACAGCCTCATCAGTTATCACATCACACAAACATGACAAATGAACAACATTGTCATGTTTTGATGCACACCTCCCCCCTGTTTCTCCTTCTATCTCCTATAAAACTTATTGTGTTGCATCCTCGGCTAACATTTCCTTCCCAGTCTTCTGCTGCTGCTCAGTACACCAGTACAGTTCAGATGGAGGTTGTGTTGACTGCGCTGGTCTAATCAGAACGGACTTTATATTTGCATGGCTGCACCCACTTCCATCCAAAGCCAAGGGGGTGGCTCCATCGTAGGACACCAGATATGATTGACAGGCGTAGCGTCCATCCTTTGACTCGTAGCCCCTCACCTCTAAAGTGGTAGATTATACAGAACATGTCCACGCTTCCGAACGTCCACGTCTCAAAATGACACCGTAATTCATCACGGCAGGTCCATCCTCTCCTACAGCGGAGGATGACAACATACTCCTGCGTCCGTACGTCCATCCGTTGACGTCTCCCCTGAACCCGGTCTCTCAGGGACCTGGGAATGGAGGACATGTGTCAGGGGACGAGCACCGACGCGCTGTAATCCATTTTGTTTCGCTCCCTTTCCTTCGGTCTCCCATTTCTTTTGCGCTGATAGCTATTACATGTGCCATGTCTTGGTATCTGATATCAAAGGAAACTGAGATAAGGGAGAGAATATGATATGAGAAGCTAAAATTTTAAAGCCACAGTGGAATGAGTTTCATTCAGTCCAGATCTAGACCTGTCACCCTTTAACCACCGCAGGTAAATGGAACGATTCCATTTGATTTTTAAAAGTCTTATTTTAACCCATAAAGACCCAGTACTACTTTTGTGGCAGTTTCCGAATATTTTTTTTTTCTACAGGGTGGGGAAGCAAAATTTACAATATTTTAAGGCAGGGATTGAAAGACAGTGTATGACCAATTAGTTTATTGAAAGTCATGAGAATTTATTTGCCACAAGAAAATTGACATAATAGAAAATGTTTTTATTCTATGTGTCCTCCTTCTTTCTCAATAACTGCCTTCACACGCTTCCTGAAACTTGCGCAAGTGTTCCTCAAATATTCGGGTGACAACTTCTCCCATTCTTCTTTAATAGTATCTTTAAGAAAGTGGACATTGCTGTGTGATGTTCTATTGGTAGCATGTTCTAAAACGCCCCAAATAGCAGAATCCAGAGGGTTTAGATCTGGGCTAGAAGGCGGCCATAAACATGATTCCCAAAAACTGCTAAAGTTGGATTTGCAGAAATCTTGTATTTTTCTAGCTGTGTGGGCTGGAGTACCATCCTGTGTCGCCCGTACATAATTTCCATCTGGGTAGTTTGTTTTAAGCCATGGCAATACCTGATATCTGGATGGATTTGGTTGGATCCTTTAGGATTTTAGATTTGAGAGCTTTAATAAAAGCTTTGGTACATTTTTTGTTGCTTCCTCCACTTCCAGACTTTCTCGTAATAGTTTTGCTCATAGTCATTCTCTTCTTTCCATTATAAACAGTCTTTATGGACACTCCAACTATTTTTGAAATCTCCTTTGGTGTGACGAGTGCATTCAGCAAATCACACACTCTTTGACGTTTGCTTTCCTGATTACTCATATGGGCAAAAGTTTCTGAAAAGGTATGGATAATAGTGTTAGGTATGATTATGGCATCAATATATGTTTGGTTTCAAAACAATTGACGTAGTGCCTGCTGAGAAAAAACAACTAAATGTGCATTGTAAATTTTGCTTCCCCACCCTGTATTTAACTTTTTAAGTGATTTATCATCATTTTTTATGATATTATCCTCTGTATTGTCTTGTCTTCTACTTCCCTCAGTCTAATGAATGGCCTAGGCCCAAAACGTCACTGAATAAATGGTTTGGGAGCTCACAGGTTGTGCGGACCTTCCTTTATTTTTTCATGTTTAACTTTTTGGGATCCTGCACACCTCTAATTTTGGATGTGCGTGTCGTTTACCTTTTTTCTTGTCTTCTACAGGGTGGGGAAGCAAAATTTACAATGAACATTTAGTTGTTTTTTCTCAGCAGGCACTACGTCAGTTGTTTTGAAACCAAATATATATTGATGTCATAATCATACCTAACACTATTATCCATACCTTTTCAGAAACTTTTGCCCATATGAGTAATCAGGAAAGCAAACGTCAAAGAGTGTGTGATTTGCTGAATGCACTCGTCACACCAAAGGAGATTTCAAAAATAGTTGGAGTGTCCATAAAGACTGTTTATAATGGAAAGAAGAGAATGACTATGAGCAAAACTATTACGAGAAAGTCTGGAAGATACTATTAAAGAAGAATGGGAGAAGTTGTCACCCGAATATTTGAGGAACACTTGCGCAGACTTTCTCGTAATAGTTTTGCTCATAGTCATTCTCTTCTTTCCATTATAAACAGTCTTTATGGACACTCCAACTATTTTTGAAATCTCCTTTGGTGTGACGAGTGCGTTCAGCAAATCACACACTCTTTGACGTTTGCTTTCCTGATTACTCATATGGGCAAAAGTTTCTGAAAAGGTATGGATAATAGTGTTAGGTATGATTATGACATCAATATATGTTTGGTTTCAAAACAATTGACGTAGTGCCTGCTGAGAAAAAAACAACTAAATGTGCATTGTAAATTTTGCTTCCCACCCTGTAAAACCATACAAAATAATCAACAAAATGGAAAAAAAAAAATCAAAAAATTGAACAAAAAACAAACAATATTGACAAATGAAAAAAAAGAACAAAATTATCTAAAAATTGAACAAAAACAAACAATATAAATCAACAAATTAAAACTAAAAAAAGAACAAAATTATCCAACAATTTACCAAAAAATGAACAAAATCATCAACAAAATGAAAAAATAAAAACAAAAAAAGAACTAAATTATTCAAAAATTTAACAAAAAACTAACAAAGTAATCAACAAAATAAAACAAAACAAAACAAAACAAAAAACAAAATTGTACCAAAATGTAACAAAAAACATAAAATAATCAACAATACGACGAGTGCATTCAGCAAATCACACACTCTTTGACGTTTGCTTTCCTGATTACTCATATGGGCAAAAGTTTCTGAAAAGGTATGGATAATAGTGTTAGGTATGATTATGACATCAATATATGTTTGGTTTCAAAACAATTGACGTAGTGTCTGCAGAGAAAAAACAACTAAATGTTCATTGTAAATTTTGCTTCCCCACCCTGTACAAAGGGAAAAATTTGGAGTTGTGAAGTTGTGAGTATTTGTAGGTGATCTGCTGTTGCCTCTCCACACTCTCTCCAACACTGTGCAGAAACAGTACTGAATTTGGACTTTTGTTTAGGTGTTATAAAAAAACGGAGAAGGTTTTTCCAACCAAAGTAACACCACGTGTTGGAGTTTGTTGATGAAAAATGTACTTCCCATGCCTTTGTCCACATGTCCTCTTTGATTACAATGTTCATTTCTCTCATATTTGGACTTTTATGCAATTAGTTGAGTTCTCCTCCAGTGAAAGTACCGCCCACTTCTATTGGAATATTGATCTCCTGCATCCAGACCACAGGACTCGAACATACTGTAGACCAGAACCTGACAACCTCACAAATTCAACTTGGTATTGATTCTTGATAGAACACGACGCTCAGATACAGGGACACTGGTTTTATTTTTAGTAGTTTGTCGACCACAACCTTTTTCTATCCCTGACCCAGTACTTTACAGTTTTCAGGCATCTATCCTTTACTTTCCTGTCACTTACTAACTTTTACTCCCTACATTTTCCCACAAATATCTCTACTTTCCACTTTTTTCGCCGTTTCCGAAGAGTCTCATTAGTTTAGCTTTAAAGCAATTGAGCAGAATTATTGATTATTTTTATTTTGCATCATTGCACACCTTTCCAACATCAAAACCAATTTCAACCTAAATCAGTAACAATAACACATACACCAGATGAGCCCTGGTTTATCCATCATATCACCGATAACAAAATGAAAATAGACAAGATGGAAAAGACACTAAAAGGCGACTGGATAGCGGAGAAGAGGAATCACAACAGGTTCTGTTACTGACACTGGACGATTCAGCAAAGTTACCATTTGTTATATTGAATATTTTGATTTATTGTATTTTATTTGAAGTCAAACAGGTTGAAAAGTCTTCACATTATATTAATTAGACATCAGACGGAGTTTTCATTTGCGCTGAAAGAGCTCATATAAATGTCCTTCAAAGAGCGGCTTTTTACTTTTATGGTTCCAATAAATTTCAAAGCCTGTATTTTTTCGCTTTTGCTCGAGTCAATAAGTTGAATAGGCACTTCTACATCTACAAGAGTCTGTTTTTTATTGTATCTGTGCTAGTACTTGTGTAAAGAATGTCTGTACTTTTCTGAACTATCCGTAAACCTTTACACCCACAGGAGTTCGGTGTAAAGTTTAGTCTGACAAAGTGCACCGGAAATTTAGTTATTAAACAGAAATGTGAATTCACTGGATGTACAGTATTAGAGACTCGGCAGCACTAAGTCTATTTTTATTCGTCTACCTTTCCAGAGCTGACATTTGCGTGGATCTTCAATGAATACCCGTACTTTGTCCAACAAGACAGTCGCCGATTCATCTCTCAGGAGACGGGGAGTCTGTACATCGCCAAAGTGGAGCCTTCAGACGTGGGCAACTACACCTGTGTGGTGAACAACACGGTCACAAGAGAGAAAGTGCTCAGCTCGCCTACACCGCTGGTTCTCAGAAGTGACGGTAAACGCTTTAATCTGTTGTCATAGGATGGTGTTGAGCTTCCGTGTTGTAGGAGGTACTGCCTTTCATTTTATGGATCTAAACATTCCGAGAATAAAATGTGATCAAGCTTCGTAAAATGATCATTCGAGTTGCAGACGTTGGATGTTTTTCAAGCGTCGCACGGTTTTCAGTCCTCATAGTGTTAGTAGAGCTGAGAAATACTGTGGAAAATAAGCAAAAAATGACAAATAAGGGACGGAAAATCACATTTGCTAAGTCTACTTTGAGCTTTGACCTGATTGTCCTGCATCAAACTAGGGTTTAAAATAGTAAAACACCTACTGCAGGGGTGTCAAACTCATTTTGGTTCAGGGGCCATATTCAGCCCAATTTGATCTCAAGCGGGCCAGACCGGTAAAATAATGTCTTAACCTATAAATAATGACAAATCCAAGTTTTCTTTTGGTTTTAGTACAAAAAAACCCCTATTAAATTATGAAAATATTTATATTTTACAAAAAAGATGTGAACAACCTGAAAAAAAACTGAAATTTCATTTGAAAAATTGATGCAATTTTAACAATATAATGCCGTGACTTATTATTCATACATGTGCATTTACATACAATGTTACATAAACATTTGGTAACAGGCAGAATATTGTTAAAATTTTGGAGTTTGGAACTAAAATTGGAACAATTTCTACAGTATTCCATCTCTTATTATTATTAACACAATGCTTTAATCTGTTGTCATAGGATGGTGTTGAGCTTCCGTGTTATAGGAGGTACTGCCTTTCATTTTATGGATCTAAACATTCCAAGAATAAAATGTGATCAAGCTTCGTAAAATGATCATTCGAGTTGCAGACGCTGGATGTTTTTCAAGTGTCGCACGGTTTTCAGTCCTCATAGTGTTAGTAGAGCTGAGAAATACTGCAGAAAGTAAGCAAAAAAGGACAAATAAGGGACGGAAAATCATATTTGCTAAGTACTTTGAGCTTTGACCTGATTGTCCTGCATCAAACTAGGGTTTAAAATAGTAAAACACCTACTGCAGGGGTGTCAAACTCATTTTGGTTCAGGGGCCATATTCAGCCCAATTTGATCTCAAGCGGGCCAGACCGGTAAAATAATGTCTTAACCTATAAATAATGACAAATCCAAGTTTTTCTTTTGGTTTTAGTACAAAAAAACCCCAATGAAATTAGGAAAATATTTATATTTTACAAAAAAGATGTGAATAACCTGAAAAAAAACTGAAATTTCATTTGAAAAATTGATGCAATTTTAACAATATAATGCCGCGACTTATTATTCATACATGTGCATTTACATACAATGTTACATAAACATTTGGTAACAGGCAGAATATTGTTAAAATTTTGGAGTTTGGAACTAAAATTGGAACAATTTCTACAGTATTCCATCTCTTATTATTATTAACACAACACTTTAATCTGTTGTCATAGGATGGTGTTGAGCTTCCGTGTTATAGGAGGTACTGCCTTTCATTTTATGGATCTAAACATTCCGAGAATAAAATGTGATCAAGCTTCGTAAAATGATCATTCGAGTTGCAGACGCTGGATGTTTTTCAAGTGTCGCACGGTTTTCAGTCCTCATAGTGTTAGTAGAGCTGAGAAATACTGCAGAAAGTAAGCAAAAAAGGACAAATAAGGGACGGAAAATCATATTTGCTAAGTACTTTGAGCTTTGACCTGATTGTCCTGCATCAAACTAGGGTTTAAAATAGTAAAACACCTACTGCAGGGGTGTCAAACTCATTTTGGTTCAGGGGCCATATTCAGCCCAATTTGATCTCAAGCGGGCCAGACCGGTAAAATAATGTCTTAACCTATAAATAATGACAAATCCAAGTTTTTCTTTTGGTTTTAGTACAAAAAAACCCCAATGAAATTATGAAAATATTTATATTTTACAAAAAAGATGTGAATAACCTGAAAAAAAACTGAAATTTCATTTGAAAAATTGATGCAATTTTAACAATATAATGCCGCGACTTATTATTCATACATGTGCATTTACATACAATGTTACATAAACATTTGGTAACAGGCAGAATATTGTTAAAATTTTGGAGTTTGGAACTAAAATTGGAACAATTTCTACAGTATTCCATCTCTTATTATTATTAACACAACACTTTAATCTGTTGTCATAGGATGGTGTTGAGCTTCCGTGTTATAGGAGGTACTGCCTTTCATTTTATGGATCTAAACATTCCGAGAATAAAATGTGATCAAGCTTCGTAAAATGATCATTCGAGTTGCAGACGCTGGATGTTTTTCAAGTGTCGCACGGTTTTCAGTCCTCATAGTGTTAGTAGAGCTGAGAAATACTGCAGAAAGTAAGCAAAAAAGGACAAATAAGGGACGGAAAATCATATTTGCTAAGTACTTTGAGCTTTGACCTGATTGTCCTGCATCAAACTAGGGTTTAAAATAGTAAAACACCTACTGCAGGGGTGTCAAACTCATTTTGGTTCAGGGGCCATATTCAGCCCAATTTGATCTCAAGCGGGCCAGACCGGTAAAATAATGTCTTAACCTATAAATAATGACAAATCCAAGTTTTTCTTTTGGTTTTAGTACAAAAAAACCCCAATGAAATTATGAAAATATTTATATTTTACAAAAAAGATGTGAATAACCTGAAAAAAAACTGAAATTTCATTTGAAAAATTGATGCAATTTTAACAATATAATGCCGCGACTTATTATTCATACATGTGCATTTACATACAATGTTACATAAACATTTGGTAACAGGCAGAATATTGTTAAAATTTTGGAGTTTGGAACTAAAATTGGAACAATTTCTACAGTATTCCATCTCTTATTATTATTAACACAACACTTTAATCTGTTGTCATAGGATGGTGTTGAGCTTCCGTGTTATAGGAGGTACTGCCTTTCATTTTATGGATCTAAACATTCCGAGAATAAAATGTGATCAAGCTTCGTAAAATGATCATTCGAGTTGCAGACGCTGGATGTTTTTCAAGTGTCGCACGGTTTTCAGTCCTCATAGTGTTAGTAGAGCTGAGAAATACTGCAGAAAGTAAGCAAAAAAGGACAAATAAGGGACGGAAAATCATATTTGCTAAGTACTTTGAGCTTTGACCTGATTGTCCTGCATCAAACTAGGGTTTAAAATAGTAAAACACCTACTGCAGGGGTGTCAAACTCATTTTGGTTCAGGGGCCATATTCAGCCCAATTTGATCTCAAGCGGGCCAGACCGGTAAAATAATGTCTTAACCTATAAATAATGACAAATCCAAGTTTTTCTTTTGGTTTTAGTACAAAAAAACCCCAATGAAATTATGAAAATATTTATATTTTACAAAAAAGATGTGAATAACCTGAAAAAAAACTGAAATTTCATTTGAAAAATTGATGCAATTTTAACAATATAATGCCGCGACTTATTATTCATACATGTGCATTTACATACAATGTTACATAAACATTTGGTAACAGGCAGAATATTGTTAAAATTTTGGAGTTTGGAACTAAAATTGGAACAATTTCTACAGTATTCCATCTCTTATTATTATTAACACAACACTTTAATCTGTTGTCATAGGATGGTGTTGAGCTTCCGTGTTATAGGAGGTACTGCCTTTCATTTTATGGATCTAAACATTCCGAGAATAAAATGTGATCAAGCTTCGTAAAATGATCATTCGAGTTGCAGACGTTGGATGTTTTTCAAGCGTCGCACGGTTTTCAGTCCTCATAGTGTTAGTAGAGCTGAGAAATACTGTGGAAAATAAGCAAAAAATGACAAATAAGGGACGGAAAATCACATTTGCTAAGTCTACTTTGAGCTTTGACCTGATTGTCCTGCATCAAACTAGGGTTTAAAATAGTAAAACACCTACTGCAGGGGTGTCAAACTCATTTTGGTTCAGGGGCCATATTCAGCCCAATTTGATCTCAAGCGGGCCAGACCGGTAAAATAATGTCTTAACCTATAAATAATGACAAATCCAAGTTTTTCTTTTGGTTTTAGTACAAAAAAACCCCTATTAAATTATGAAAATATTTATATTTTACAAAAAAGATGTGAACAACCTGAAAAAAAACTGAAATTTCATTTGAAAAATTGATGCAATTTTAACAATATAATGCCGTGACTTATTATTCATACATGTGCATTTACATACAATGTTACATAAACATTTGGTAACAGGCAGAATATTGTTAAAATTTTGGAGTTTGGAACTAAAATTGGAACAATTTCTACAGTATTCCATCTCTTATTATTATTAACACAATGCTTTAATCTGTTGTCATAGGATGGTGTTGAGCTTCCGTGTTATAGGAGGTACTGCCTTTCATTTTATGGATCTAAACATTCCAAGAATAAAATGTGATCAAGCTTCGTAAAATGATCATTCGAGTTGCAGACGCTGGATGTTTTTCAAGTGTCGCACGGTTTTCAGTCCTCATAGTGTTAGTAGAGCTGAGAAATACTGCAGAAAGTAAGCAAAAAAGGACAAATAAGGGACGGAAAATCATATTTGCTAAGTACTTTGAGCTTTGACCTGATTGTCCTGCATCAAACTAGGGTTTAAAATAGTAAAACACCTACTGCAGGGGTGTCAAACTCATTTTGGTTCAGGGGCCATATTCAGCCCAATTTGATCTCAAGCGGGCCAGACCGGTAAAATAATGTCTTAACCTATAAATAATGACAAATCCAAGTTTTTCTTTTGGTTTTAGTACAAAAAAACCCCAATGAAATTATGAAAATATTTATATTTTACAAAAAAGATGTGAATAACCTGAAAAAAAACTGAAATTTCATTTGAAAAATTGATGCAATTTTAACAATATAATGCCGCGACTTATTATTCATACATGTGCATTTACATACAATGTTACATAAACATTTGGTAACAGGCAGAATATTGTTAAAATTTTGGAGTTTGGAACTAAAATTGGAACAATTTCTACAGTATTCCATCTCTTATTATTATTAACACAACACTTTAATCTGTTGTCATAGGATGGTGTTGAGCTTCCGTGTTATAGGAGGTACTGCCTTTCATTTTATGGATCTAAACATTCCGAGAATAAAATGTGATCAAGCTTCGTAAAATGATCATTCGAGTTGCAGACGCTGGATGTTTTTCAAGTGTCGCACGGTTTTCAGTCCTCATAGTGTTAGTAGAGCTGAGAAATACTGCAGAAAGTAAGCAAAAAAGGACAAATAAGGGACGGAAAATCATATTTGCTAAGTACTTTGAGCTTTGACCTGATTGTCCTGCATCAAACTAGGGTTTAAAATAGTAAAACACCTACTGCAGGGGTGTCAAACTCATTTTGGTTCAGGGGCCATATTCAGCCCAATTTGATCTCAAGCGGGCCAGACCGGTAAAATAATGTCTTAACCTATAAATAATGACAAATCCAAGTTTTTCTTTTGGTTTTAGTACAAAAAACCCCCAATTAAATTAGGAAAATATTTATATTTTACAAAAAAGATGTGAATAACCTGAAAAAAACTGAAATTTCATTTGAAAAATTGATGCAATTTTAACAATATAATGCCGCGACTTATTATTCATACATGTGCATTTACATACAATGTTACATAAACATTTGGTAACAGGCAGAATATTGTTAAAATTTTGGAGTTTGGAACTAAAATTGGAACAATTTCTACAGTATTCCATCTCTTATTATTATTAACACAACTACAGATCACAAGGATCCATAAATGCAGAAAAAAACATTTAGTAAAAGGCAGAATATTGTTAAAATTGCACATTTCAGGTTGTTCATGTTTGTTTTTATTTATGTATTTATTTGCGTTTTATTGTGAAAGAATAGTTTCGTAAATGTAAATATTTTCACAGTGTAATGTTATTTTTTTCACTTACATTTTTTCCACATAATTTTTCACGAAGAAAATTTGTCATTGTCATTATTTATGGGTTATTGTGTTGTTATTTTTACTGGAGATCACATGGGTCTGTATGTGGAACCTGAACCAAAATGATTTAGACAACCTGGACTGTTCAAGTTAATTTTCGCACTTTCATTCCGCGGGCCGGAATGGAACCTTTGGCGGGCCAGATTTGGCCCCCGGGCCGCATGTTTGACACCTGTGACCTACTGGAACTTTTGGGAGTGCAGTAGAATTTGGATTTAAATACATAACATGATGGATAACTATCACTCATTCATTCATTCATTCATTTATTTGTTTTGAGCAGGAGAAAAAAAGTTAAATTTTTTGTGTACAACAAACTAATATGAGAGCAAGTACATTCATAATAAATAAAGATGATCAAGACAAAAATAATTGCCATGTACACTAGTAAGAACAAAATAAAATCAATCTGTGCTGCTCAAAAAGGAGTGGGAAGAAGAAAACTTATCCAATCTCACCCCCGTCTCACATTTATACAACAGAACACATTACTTTTGCTTCCTTAATGATATAATAAAATCTGTTTAGAGTCCTAATAACGTAAATAACAGATAGAAAACAGATCAGGGAAACTGATGCATATTACACGTAGTATCTATCTAAATCAGGGTTGTCAAACTCATTTTGGTTCAGGGGCCACATTCAGCCCAATCTGATCTCCAGTGGGCCGGACCGGTAAAATGATAACTGTGAAAAAAGTAAAATTCTATTATGATCAGGTTTACATCTACAAAGTTTCTTTAAAAATCTGAATAACATGAACAACTTGAATTGTCTTAAGAAAAACAAGTGCAATTTTAACAATATTCCGCTTCGGTTTATCGGTTTATCATTTACACATGTGCATTACAATCAAACAAAGCATTTAGTAACAGGCAGGATATTGATAAAATTAAATGTACTTTTCTGAAGACATTTCTGTTTGTTCATATTTGTTCAGGTTATTCCCATTTTTTGTAAAAGTATTTTTTGGTAATGTAAATATTTTCATGTAATTTTACTTTTTTACACCAAAAAAATTAAAGAGAAAATTTGGGGTTGTTATTATTTATAGGTTATTATAATAATATTTTACTGGTCTGACCCACTTGAAATCTAATTGGACTGTATGTGGAACCTGAATTAAAATGATTTTGATACCATTGATCGTTAATATCTTCAGTGTAATTTTTGCATTTCACAAATTCATCCCGTGGGCCAGATTCGACCCTTTGGTGGGCCGGATTTGGCCCCCGGGCCACATCTTTGACACCTGTGATCTAAATGATAGTCTGCAGAACTTACACTCACAGTCAATGAAAACTTTGAGATCATATTTTTCCACATCATTTTTATTTTGAAACGCTAAACTGGAATTTTTTCATATGAATCGTTTGTTTAGGATATTGGCATACAGAAACAAAAATCTAAAGTTTCAAGAATAATTTCAAAACAAAAAACTTCACAAAAGAAAATGGCACCTGCCAAACACAAAGTCAAGCGGATGTAGCGTTCCTGGTCAGGAGTTGCCACTCTCTCTCGCCGTGGCCCATAGACACCTGCACTATTAGGCTAGCATGGCTTGACCACAAAAATCCCCTAGTTCGTATTCTGGTTTTTCTGCTCTGTGCTCTTTACCACAACTACTTTCTACAGATGTAAAATTAGATCTTTTAAAGGTCCCATATTATGCAAATCTCACTTTGTGACAGTTTTCTTCATAGTCGTGTGTGTTGCAGTAGCCTCATTATGAGGTTGGAATTTGAAAACTGTCTGTTTCCTCCCTGCCTTGCTACACCACATTTAGTGAAAATGCCTGCTCAAACGGCCGAGTTTGAGTTGGGTCCGCTTATGACGACATAAGAGGATTTAACTCCTCCCCCTGACTCTGCCCCCACCCTGCATGAAAAGGTGAGCCCCACCCTGGCAAAGGGAGCCCCACCCTGGCAAAGTACCTCTTGGACAACAAACATGGCGAAGGCGAGACACGCAAGTTGTGGTGTTGTTGGCTGCAAACACCAACACGAAAGTTTATTTTTGCTCCCCACTTCCGAGCCTCTCCGAAAAAAGTGGCTGGATTCTATCTTTGATGGTCATGTACCAAACAACATTCCGAAATGCTTGTATGTGTGTGTCCGGCATTTCACGGACGAGTGTTTTTTTAACATGGGCCCATACAGCTCCGGCTTAGCACAAAGACTCCGAATCAAGAAGGACGCGGTACCAACGCTTCGTGACCCAAGTACAAGTGTGGGAGATGTAAGTTCTTATCATTTTTTTGTATCTTTACTGCATAACCCTACATTACGGATAAGCTGGTGGTTGTTGATGTGTACGTCTAACGTTAGCATGGCAGCTAACATAGCTCGGTTACTGCTGCTAACGTTTGCGTCCCCGTTAACATGCAAGAGCTGATAATATCCAGAGACATTCAACAGAACTACTTTGAACACGGGCCTTTTGTGGTTGGCATCAGTATAGTTAGCATCAAGCTTGTTAGTAGCTGCCTGCATTAGTGGCGGCAGGCGTCTTTCCGTGTCAGGTCCACGAACCCGACACAACACCGCCGTTTTCCGTCGGGGCTCAAACACGCCTCAAGGCAAAGAAAGCCAGTGTTTGGAAAGACGTTCTGTCTGAGACATGTGTATTGTAGACGAGAGTTCACAGTCAGACAGCTTCACAGTCAACATTAGCGCGTAGTACCGCTAGCGTAAGCCGAGTCCTCTCCCAAAGAGGGGAGTGGGCGTGGACGTGGACAGATGCGTTCATTTGCATACCCGGAAGCAGGCCCAGAAACAGCCTGTTCTGAGGAGGGCTGGTGAGAGGGACTTTTTCGACCGCTGAAACTCCCAAAAAAGGATGATTTTGGGGCGAACAAACTTAAATACTATGTTTTTGGGCTTCTGAGACCTATATGACGTGACTGAAAAATAGCATAATATGGGACCTTTAAATCTGACCTCTCCTCTAAGTTCAGCACAGGCAGATGTGAGTTCATCAAAACCACACACACACACACACACACACACACGGATCAAACCTGACTCTTCAGTACCTCTAAAATAAAAAAGAATACTACTATTATATAGGAATATTACTCAGAATATTACTTAGACTTGCAAAAATAAAACGACTCTTCAAGCAAAACAACTTTGTCATGTAAAGATTAAGCAGACAACTCATAATATTACATTTCCTCTTCTCCATTTTGGTTCATGATGTATGATGTCCATCCGACATTTTAGAACTAGTCAAAGCCACACGTTCAACTCCCATTTCATACGATCTGTATCACAGTGCCGTTCACTGGACTAACAATGGTGGCTTTTGTTAGGCCTTTGTATAGGCCTTCAAAACCAATCCTCAAATTGTGCAGATACCCACTGAGTATTGCTCAATGTGTATTTGGTCCACTTTTGCAAAGAGACCAACCCATGTGCAATGAACCGTGACAACATGACAACTCATCATTATCTCAACTACCCCAGCACTAAGTCATCAATAAATCCACAATGAATAATTACAACCCCCCTACAAGTAGAAATATGCAGACATTTTTACCTCAAAGTTTCTATTGACTGTCAGTATATGATATAATATATTTCAACAATAATCACATACCAACAAAGGTAAGAAAGAGCCAAGGATGGAATGGCCTAGCAATTAACAATAAGCCCCGCCCTCCCTGTACTGTGGCCAGACCATCACTTTTTGTTTTGCTTTCTCTGCTTGTCTTCCTTCTCACTTTGTAAAGAAATAACATTCTGGTTTCACATCCTTTACAATATGAGCTATTGTGCAAACATTCTGTACAACCTCAGTGTGCTAGTGATGTTGCACAAGCGTATATTACATAAACCAGTCTAGTAGCATCATTGTAATTTTAATTTTACCGACTGTTTTTTATGTTTGTTTACTGTTTGTAAAGTTGTCAAAACAAAACATGATTAAATAGAAGATTAAAAAAACAAACAAAAAAAAGTAAAACACACAGGTTTTGCTTAGAATTAGAATCAGAATACTTTATTAATCCAAGGGGGACATTATTGTGTGTTATAGTTGTTCCATTCAAGTCTAAGATAAGATAAGATAAGATAAGACTTTGTTGATCCCACCACGGGGAAATGTAACAGTTTACAGCAGCAATATGCAACACACCAGTGCAAAAGAAACAGGGGTAGAAATAAACGTTCTTAAAGTATAAAAATTTAATATAACATTTAAAGATATTTACATATTTACACGGTGATTGCACATATACATGATGTGATATGGGGCTGGTGGAGGGTCACTGTGTAATAAAAGGGAGCAGTAAAGAAATTATCAATACAGCAAAAAAGAAAAAAAAACAAAACGCAAACATATATATTATATCTTGTTGCTGTCTGGCAGAAACCTCCATTTCTGGAGGCCTTTTGGTCTTTTTTTGTCTATTAGTCACTCTTCATGTTGGTCTGATGGTTTTAAAAATATTTAACCAATGAAAAGTGTTGAAATTGGCCTTTGATTACATCTCTTAACTCCATTCATGTATCTAGAATATACGTCGTTTTTCCAGTTTCCTGAAAAACAACTGTTTCGGAAATAAGAGGTTTCTGCCTGACAACAATTATATATATATATATATATTTAGGGTGGGGAAGCAAAATTTACAATATTTTGAGGCAGGGATTGAAAGACAGTGTATGACCAATTAGTTTATTCAAAGTCATGAGAATTTATTTGCCACAAGAAAATTGACATAATAGAAAATGTTTTTATTCTATGTGTCCTCCTTTCTCAATAACTGCCTTCACACGCTTCCTGAAACTTGCGCAAGTGTTCCTCAAATATTCAGGTGACAACTTCTCCCATTCTTCTTTAATAGTATCTTCCAGACTTTCTCGTAATAGTTTTGCTCATAGTCATTCTCTTCTTTCCATTATAAACAGTCTTTATGGACACTCCAACTATTTTTGAAATCTCCTTTGGTGTGACGAGTGCATTCAGCAAATCACACACTTTTACGTTTGCTTTCCTGATTACTCATATGGGCAAAAGTTTCTGAAAAGGTATGGACAATAGTGTTAGGTATGATTATGACATCAATATATGTTTGGTTTCAAAACAATTGACGTAGTGCCTGCGGAGAAAAAACAACTAAATGTTCATTGTAAATTTTGCTTCCTCACCCTGTACATTCTGCAGAAACCCCCCGAAAAACACTTTATTCTGAGGCTGGGGCGCCGATAAGGGGGGGTAAATATGTCAACAGAGAGTATAACAGAGGCACAAAAGCCATTCGAAGCAGTTAAGTTTCACTTGCGGTTTTTGGTAGTTACTGAGACCCCCCCCCCTCTTTATTGGTCTCTTTCACTGTACCAAAAACATATCGAAAATGTATCCTGCCGAAGACCCCTGTACCAAAAATGGACCGAACGGAATTTTTTTTGCACCGTTTACACCCCTAGATAGATAGATAGATAGATAGATAGATAGATAGATAGATAGATAGATAGATAGATATTCATATAAAATAATAATTGCTGTATAGAGATCATAAGAAATAGAGACTGGGGGTAGGAGTATATAAGTTTTTACTTCTTCCTACTCCTTTTCGAGCATGTATAATTTAATTTAATTTATGTTCTTTATTTTATTATTTTTTTCTTTTGTTTACTTATCAACCTTTTATGTATCATTACTGATATTTTGTTGGTTGATTTTGTTTTGATTTCACTGTATACATGTTCGAAATAAAGATTTCAATAGATAGATAGATAGATAGATATTTAAACGATTCAGAGATTTACAGATTTTTTTTAATGTCAGCTCATTAGATCCACAGGACACACAGAGAACTGAGATACTGTTTCTTTCTCACTTTGTTAAATTCCAGACAGTTAAAAAAAAAAGAGGTAAAAATAGAATAAGTATAAATAAGTGGAATAAAGATTAAACTACAGCAGAATAGAACATGTACAGGTCAATCTATTTATAGTTAAAAGTAATTAAATAAATGTACATTAATAGGTGTATAAATATTGTTGTTATTTAAAAGTTGTGTGAAAAAACGATGTGAAGCCATCTTTAGAAAATCTCCCAGCATGCACAGGGGTTGATGGTACAGTCCCTGTCCTTGAATAATGATGCACATTTCATCTCCATTCATCAACACCAGGATTAGGTTTCACCCTTTCACGTCTTTCTTTTTTGTCACAGCGTCTCCTTCAGATTCTTCCAGGTGTTGGATTTTCCGACACTTTGCTAACGTTGCATCTTCTCAGACTGGCACCTGGTCATGTATCAGCCTAAACTCCTGTATCTGTGGACAGAGCTGCTGTAGTGAACACTTCACTGAGGATATGAAGCACAAGCAGTATGGAAATAGTGGACCAACCCTCCATGCGTGTTGGTTTTATGAAAATCAGAGGGTGGGGTCGAACCAGAATGAGTGATGAACCTGGAACTGAATGAAAACTCCAAACATATCCACTAACGCTGTGAGAAGAAACACCATCAAGTGTTTTCAGCTCCTTCATAAATGTCGTGTTCTGTCACAGGACTGTGTAAACATGCTAACAGCAGCTACAGGAGCTAATTAGCGTCTGGAAGACTATGGAGGTCAATGCAAATGAATGCTAACAACAGCTAATGCAGGAACGTTCTAGTTCTTCTCCTCCTCCTCCTTCTTCTTCTCTTCCTTCTTCTCCTCCTGTCTTTTTCTTCTCCTTTTCCTCCTCCTCTTTTTTCCTTATTCTTATTCTCCTCCTCCTTCTCCTTCTCCTCCTCCTCCTTCTTCTCCTCCTTCTTCTTCTCTGTCTTCTTCTCCTCCTCCTTCTTCTTCTCCTTTTCCTCCTCCTCTTTTTTCCTTATTCTTATTCTCCTCCTCCTTCTCCTCTCCTTTTCCTCCTTCTCCTCCTCCTTCTTCTTCTCCTTCTTCTCATCCTCCTCCTTTTCCTCCTTCTTCTTCTTCTCCTCCTCCTCCCTCTTCTTCTTCTTCTCCTCCTCCTCCTCCTCCTCCTCCTTTACCTCCTCCTCCTTTGTCTTCTTCTCCTCCTTCTTCTTCTTCTCCTCCTCCTTCTCTTCCTCCTCCTTCTTCTTCTTCTTGTCCTCCTCTTTTTTCTCCTCCTCTTCCTCCTCCTCCTCCTTTTTCTCCTCCTCCTTCTTCTCCTTCTCCTTCTTCTTCTCCTCCTCCGCCTCCTCCTCCTTCTTCACCTCCTTCTTCTCTTCCCTTTTCTTCTTCTTCTTCTCCTCCTCCTTCTTCCTCTTCTTCTCATCCTCCTCCTTCTCCTTCTTCTCCTCCTCCTTCTCTTCTTCCTCCTCCTTCTTCTCCTCCTTTTTCTTCTCCTCCTCCTCCTTTTTCTTCTTCTTCTTCTCATCCTCCTCCTTTTCCTTCTTCTCCTCCTTCTCCTTCTTCTCCTCTTCCTTCTCCTTCTTCTTCTTCTACCCACTTACTTCTTTGATAACATAAAGACTCCTTTGCTACACATTTTTCCTTGACACTTCTGTATTTGATTTTCTTTTACTGCGTTACTTCAATACAAGTGCTGCTTAGAAACGTCTTCAAAACAAACATGTGGAGGCTCCGATATGGACTGAATGTTCTGAGCATTGTTTCAGTTACAGACACAGACCAGAACGTTCTATAGATGAAAATGTCACAGATCAGCACCACCTGAGCATCCAATCCATGAAGCTGAAGGACATTAATACTGTACTCCACTTGTTTTCTGAGATGCTTTTGCAGCTTTTTTGGAGTTTTCAGTGACCTTTAATGGGAAACATCCACTTGACTCCATTTCAGTCCAGGTTCTAATTGGAATACTAAAGGCCATGGTACCATCTGAGCCCAAAAACCGTCTTTGACCAGTTCAGGTGATGAATATAAATAAAGTCATAAATGAAGTCACATTGGCACTGGTGATAAATCTCCACTAAGCGAGTCTCCCTGATGTGTTCTCTGAATCTTTTATAAGCCACATCTTCTTTTTTTTTTTTCCTTTAACTGATCACTTTTGCTGTGATCGCATACAGACGCCAGCATTCCACCTGTTTTCCCGCTCTGTGTTTGATCCAATGTGCGCAGTTAATCATTGATGTAAAAACCTTGTCGTGTGTTGTCTCCTGTTCATAGGCGTAATGGGCGAATACGAACCCAAAATAGAAGTCCATTTCCCCGATTCGGTTCCAGCTGCGAAGGAGTCGGTGGTGAAACTGGAATGCTTCGCCCTGGGAAAGTAAGTCACCGCATTTTCTGTTTCATATTTTTTTTATTAACCCCTTCATGCATGAATTACAAGAATCTTAATCAAGATGTTTTTTTTTTCTTGAGTGATTTTATTCCTCTTTAGGCATTAAAACCTGTTAAACCCTGACCATATTTTCAGGGGAAAAACGCCTAAAAAGACATACCCAAAGTAAATGAAGAATTACTTCACAATAATAAGGTTCATATGGATGTTCTTGGTGTCTGTGGACATTTAGAGACCTCACAGAATCTATTCCCATTGTCTAAAATATTGTATCTATTACTATGCCTGAGTAAACTGTAACAAACTAAAAGAGAAATTGGAATTTTTTATCCTCGCCTGTTTTTTTCCGGCTGGATTGACGATGATATGCATAAATTAATTGTTCGTGTCGGAGATTTTTAATAGCGTATATTTCACCCCACAACGATTAAAAATCATGTTTGAACATTTAAGTTTGCACTAAAATACACTTTTGATGTACTTTTATTAACATTAGGGTTTAAACTTGGAGCAAAAGTTGAAAAAAACATTCCTTGTCCTGATTTATTATATTTTTATAGTAGATGAATATTAATATAATTTTTTTTCGGCCCGCGGGTGGGCTGATAGGGCTAAAGGGGTTAAAAAAAAACAATGCAATTTTTTTTTTTTTTTACTAAGCTGTTTGTCATGGAGTTTCAAAAATGTCCACTCAGCTGGACACCATGCGTCTAATTTTTGAAGCAAAGAAACATGTATTTACTGATATACTGTGTGAAAATTATGAAATAAAAAACATTTTAATGGTGCTAATCTGATGTTTTCTCACATTTTAACATACTGTAATACTAGTCATTATTCACTTCATGGAGATAATATGCAAAAAAAAACAAAAAAAAACTTTTTTGTTAATTACAGTCTAATAACAATAAATAGGAACTGATTTACATTCAAACATGTTACATCAGGTTTATCAAGAACAGCAAAGTTACAGTAATGTTATCAATTGTAGTTTACGGGATGATGCATGAGTGTCCACTGTGTTGGCTGATATGAAACTAAAACAACAAAATCCATGAATATACAAGAGAACAGCTGGAGAATAACTGTCCACTGGAGTGACCACTGTGCATGAAAGGGTTAATGTGTATACAAGAGGAACAAAAGGCATGCTGATGTCAACATTAACCATGTTTGGATACACCGTTAGATTTAGGTTTGCATATTTTAAAGACTAAATAACAATGAAACCTGAAAAACAATACAATGAAAAGAAGACTAAAATATGTAAAGTGTTATTTCATGAGGGGTATTTGGTTATGTGGGACTGATAATGAATTAGCATGAAAACATGAAAATGAAATGAAACATGAACATGAAAAAAAAAGAATAAACTAAGCAACAAAATAATCAAAAACAGCCAAAGTGATCAATAAAATGAACAAGAATGAATGATAAATCAACAAAATAATAAGTAACATGAACAAAATAAGTCACAAACTGAACAGAATTGAAGAAAAAAAATAATAAAATAAAAAAACAAAATGTAGAAAAATGAACAAAATAAGCAACTAAATACAGAAAAACAAATAAAATATTTACAACATACTAAATAACATGAAAAAAATGCAAAAAAAAAAAAAAAGTCCTAAAATGGAGTAAAAAATGTAATTATGGTCCAGTAGTTTTGGTTTTGGGCTCTTTCTTTTTCTAAATCAGTCCAACTGCTTTTTGACACTTGGTTAACCTCCAAAAAGTAGTTACACAGTCAAAACTCAGTAAGAACACAGTAAAAAAAAAAAAAAAAAAAAAAAAAAAGGATAATCACCATAACACTAGAATGTTGAACATGAAGTGTGAACTGGAACACCTGTAATTGTTAATTTTAGGTGATTTTGTTGATTATTTGTTGCTACTTTTTGTTTTCACTTATTTTTTTGATTTTGATCCATATTCATTTATTTCTGAAAATTTTTGTTGATTATTTTTTGCTCTTTTTTTTTTTTTTTTTTTTTTTTTTTTTTTTTTAGATTTTCTTGATTATTTTGTTCATTTTCACTCATTTTGATTTTATGTTTATGCTAATTTTCATTCTTAGGTTGGTTATTTTTCATTTCTTACATTTATGAGTATTCTGATAACTTTTGTTGATTTTATTGTTTGGCATTTTTTTGCTCATTAAAATTTTTTAATATCTTGTTGAACTCCAAAAAGCAGTTACACTCAAAACTCAGTAAGAACACAGGGAAAAAAAAATGTACAGGAAAATCACCACAACAGTAGAATGTTGAACATGAAATGTGAACTGGAACACCTGTAATTGTTAATTTCAGGTGATTTTGTTGATTATTTGTTACTTTTTTTTTTTTTTGTTCTCACTTATTTTTTTGATTTTGATCCATATTTGTTCATTTCTGTAAATTTTGTTGATTAGTTTTTGCTATTTTTTTTTTTTTTAGATTTTCTTGATTATTTTGTTCATTTTCACTCATTTTGATTTTATGTTTGTGCTAATTTTCATTCTTAGGTTGGTTATTTTTAATTTCTTACATTTATGAATATTCTGATAACTTTTGTTGATTTTATTGACTTACATTTTTTTGCTCTTTAAAATTTTTTAATATCTGGTTGAACTCCAAAAAGCAGTTACATGCTCAAAACTCAGTAAAATACAGTTTAAAAAAAAATTTAAAATGGAAAAATCACTGCAAACAACAGTAAAAACAACAAATGAAAATGAAAATGGCGTAGAAAAAGCCCAAATCGTATATTTTCATAGTGAGTCGGTCTCACTCACTGCTCTGTGTTTTACCCCCCATTCCACATGTGGTGGGGGGGTCTACTGAGCATGCTCAGATGTCTATAGAATGCACGCTATGAAATGTTTCCTATTGAACAAACGGTTGAATTTTAATGAATGTTTAAAATCAATCATGCATTCAGAACGCTCACCACAGACACGTCAGGGGTTAAAGAGTTAAGGATGAATGAGCGTAACATTAGTCATTCTGAGGATCATTAATCTGTAGGGGAACGGTGGCACAGCGTGAAAAGACAAAGGCGCAGAAATCAAAGTTTGACTGAAATGTGAGCAATCACAGCTCGTCTTATAGGCGACAATAACTCACAAAGCTTTGACTTCAGCTGCTTTTAATCACACTTTGATCACCGCATGTGACAGTCGCCATCACAAGAACTTTTTGTAATTCTTTTTTTTTTCTTTCTTTTTTTTTTTTTTTTTTAATAGCCCTGTTCCAGAAATAAGCTGGAGGAGAACCAGTGGAGTCCCGTTCTCCAGCAAAGTCAAGATGAGGAACTCAAACGCCGTCCTTGAAATCCCAAATTTCCAACAAGAAGACGCAGGGACGTACGAGTGCATGGCGGAGAATCGGCGAGGAAAGAACGCAGCACGTGGTCGGATTTCATTCCATGGTTAGTGAAACGTGCTGAGGACGAGCAGCTTGAACCGGATTAGTTTAAAGGAAAACATGTTTATTTAAACCAGGGATGTCAAACTCATGTTCCTCCAGGTTCCACATTCAGCCCAATATGATCTCAAATGGGTCATACCAGCAAAACAACAACAACAACAATAATAATAATAATAATAATAATTATTATTATTATTATTATTATTATTATAATTATAATCATCTACAAATATTTTAAACTTTTTTTCTTTGTTTTAGTGCAACAAAAAACATTAAATTATAAGAAAAATTCCATTTATAAGGTATCATATAACCTGAAAAAATTGGAATTCCGTAACAAAAATAAGTGCAATTTTAACAATATTACCCCTCAGTTTATCATTTACACATGTGCATTATAACGTACAGATCACAGTGGATCTACAAATACACAACACATTTAATTACAGGCAGAATATTAGTACAATTACACTTATTTCTCTTAAGACATTTCAGATTGTTCATATTTGTTCAGGTTATTCACATTTTTAACAATATTATGCCTCAAGTTATCATTTGTTTATGTGCATTACACAAAAAGTGACACAAACATTTGATAATAGGTATAATGTTTTGAAAAAATTAGGAATTTGGAAATAAAATAAGAACAATTGCAGTAACAGTATGGCTTATCTTAGTATTAACACAATTGAATACATAATAAAATACACAAAACTTTGAGTAACAGGCAGAATATTGTTAAAATTGTGCTTGATTTTCTTGACATTTCATTTTATTATTAAAGGATAGTTTGTAAGTGTAATATTTTTATAGTGTAATGTTATCTTTTTACATTAAACCAAGTAAAAAACATGTAGGTGTCATTATTTTATAGTTTCTTATACTATTATTACCCCGCCCCCAAAAGAGGAGGAAAGGGGTATTGTTTTTGGTTCGGTTTCGTTCTTTGTTTGTTAACACTCTAGCAGCAAAACTATTGGTTGAATTTATACCAAATTGGGTTTATAGATCGCAAGTGACCCAGAATAGATGTGATTAGATTTTGGGAAAAGTAGGTCAAAGTTAAAAAAATTTTTTTAATGAAATATATTTATTGATTTTTCTGGTGTGAAGGAAAATATACAATATTTGTTTAATCAGAGACAACGTTTTTCAATACAAACATCAGACTCCCTACAACCAAAACAAAACAAAACAGAATAAGAAAGAAAAAAAAGGAAAGCCCCTCAAAACGAAAGAAGTTTTTTATACATTTTTAAAATCTTTTTTTTTTTTTTATCCCCATTTACGTATAATTGGCAAAAATTTCACATCTGTAACAGCAAAACTGTTGGTTGAATTTATACCAGATTGGGTTTATAGATTGCAAGTGACCCCAAATAGATGTGATTAGATTTTGGGAAAAGTAGGTCAAAGTTAAAAAAATTTTTTTAATGAAATATATTTATTGATTTTTCTGGTGTGAAGGAAAATATACAATATTTGTTTAATCGGAGACAACGTTTTTCAATACAAACATCAGACTCCCTACAACCAAAACAAAACAAAACAGAAGAAAGAAAAAAAAGGAAAGCCCCTCAAAATGAAAGAAGTTTTTTATACATTTTTAAAATCTTTTTTTTTCCCACTTACGTATAATTGGCAAAATTTCACGTCTGTAACAGCAAAACTATTGGTTGAATTCACACCAAATTGGGTTTATAGATTCCCAGTGACCCAAAATAGATGTGATTAGATTTTGAGAAAAAGTAGATAAAAGTTATAATTTTTTATGAATTAAAAAAAAAAAAAAATTCTTCCATTTACTTATAATGGGCAAAATTTTAAATGTCTATAAAAACATCAATTTTGTTTCAATTTACTTCAAACTTAGCACATATCAATGGCCAAAAAACAAAACCTCCTATCTGCAAATTTTTAGATTTTGAGTTTTCACATTAAATGGTGAGAACAAGGATGACTCCACATGTTCAGTCGATCTGCAAGATAATCCCGCCCCATCTGAAGGTCACCTGACAAAACTTTTTAGACCATACTATAATAAAACTAAAGTTTTTTTTGTTTCCTGAAAAAAGTGATTTTTTTCAGATAGGAGGTTTTGTATTCTGACCATCGATGTATAGAGGCAACTGATATGTTGACATCAGCACACGCATGGACATGATGACATCAAATAAAATAAGCTACAATACACGAGAGGGGCGGGGTTTGCTGTGACGTGTACCACTTGTTTATGTGTTTATTTGTATTTTATTGTGAAAGGATAGTTTGTAAATGGAAATATTTTCATAGTGTAGCATTATTTTTTCACTCACTTTTTCACCTAATTTTTCAAGAAGAAAAATTATAGTTATCATTATTTAAAGGTTATTATGTTATTATTAATTATTATGGGTCTGTGTATGGAACCTAAACTAAAATGATTTTCACAACCTTAAATGTTAATACGTGTGAGGGGCGGGGTTTGTTGCACTTGGCACCACTTGTTTTCCTTGAGCTCACATTGGTTTTGTATGTGGAACCTGAACTAAAACACATTAACTCTTTCTCCGCCAGAGCATTTTCCAGTGAGTTGGTAGCCAGCGCCAGCTGTTTTGGTCATTTTCACTAATATGTGGAGGCTGACTGAAATGTTGTGTTAGGAGTATGTGAATGCTGAATACATCAAAAGAAAGAACAGAACTTCAACTTTTAAAAACAAAAAACGATTTTATTCTATCTTTATTCGTTCGTGAGATATAAACATATGAATATTGGTCATTTTCAGGAAAAAAATGAATTTTGAGCAAAAAGCTGAGAAAATTGCATTTTTTTTCAAAGATATTGATTTTCAAGGTAAAACGGATTTCCTATTTACATTTTTGACTCTTTCTTATTTACCAACAGTAACACTGTCTTCAAAATCACAAAATAAAATGATAATAACAGCAATAATAGTAACAAACAGTTCTAAGATATCCCATCATTCCACAAAATGTTTGGGGAATCCACACCAAACTTTAGACCAAACATCTTCTAAAGCACCAGGTTCCTTCTAAACTTTACACATTGACATCCACCAATTATGAGTTTTTCACATATTAGTTTAGCTTTTTGATATAAACACTTCAATATTCCTCATTTTCAAGAAAAAAAAGAAACAAATTCACTCAATACTGTAGATTTCTGGCCTTTCTTTGGCTGTACCACATCCTCCTGTTGGACCACCTGCTGTGTTTGATCTGTAAATAATTATATGGACATCTAGTTACTTATCTATTTATGAATATTTGTATTTATTTATTTCCTACTAAAGCCAAATCAAACAGTGTCTTACCTGTGGCCCTGCTGACATTATACAGCTGAATCTGTTCCATGTCCTCAGTCTGAATCTGAACTCACTGTAACAGATGAACACTAGCTGTCCTTTGTCTTGTCCCACGTCTGTATGTCTGTCTTCTCCTTGAATGTCCACTAGAAATGTTTTCTTCCTCCTGTCTGTCATTTTCTCAATGTCGCTCCGTGCCCCCCCCGCACCTCCGTGTCGGACCCTGAGCCGATCCGTGTCCGTCTCCCTCACCTTCTCTTTCTCCGTCCCTGTCTCTAAATGGTTCTTCTGCAGCTCCATCATATATTGAATTGTCGGACTCTGTCTCCATAATCATCTTTAAGGCTTTTGAAACTGCGCGCGGTTCCTGCAGAGTCGGCATTTCCTCATTCAGAATGACTGCCGCTGGATGCGTTGCCATGGGATACGGAGACTCCAGTTCGAAAACGTTAAACCCGGTCCTTCATTTTTCCAAAAAAGCTGCTTAATTGTTTGTTTTTGGACTAAGGAAAGTAATTCGCACAATCCACAACAGCTTCAACTACAGTATAACAGTGGAAACACGGAGTGACGGAAAATCTCGTCATTGGCGGGGAAGCGTTGGGAAGCAATTGACGGAATATCTCGTCAATGGCGGGGAAAGAGTTAATATCTTCAGTGTGATTTATTCACCCCATCGGCCGGATCGGACCCTTTGGCGGCCAGTTGTGGCCTGCAGACCTTATGTTTGACACCCCTGATTTAAACCAACATGTTACCATGAATTGAAGACAGTATATGTAAAAAAGGTGTTAATTCTTTTAAAGGCCTTAAAGAACTCCATTCCCGTCCATATTGGAGTGAGACTTACGCTCCGTTCTGTGATAATCCGTCTTGTTCAGTTAAAACGTTGATGATTTAATGTGAGGCTGCTTTTATGGTTTTATAATTTCTGATACCACTCCTCGCTAATCCTCTGCGTCAGTAATTAAAATCGCATGTTTGAAAAGGTAATCCTTTCGTTTATTCAAAGCTAAACCTCACTGGCTCCAGACGCTGACGGACACGGCCCTGTCCATCCAGGAGAACCTGTTCTGGGAGTGTAAAGCCAGCGGGAAACCCAAACCGTCCTACAGCTGGTTGAAGAACGGCGACACCATAGCACCAGAGGTACCCACTTTTATGAACCTACTTTCACTGAACCCACAAACAGCACTCTGGGGTCAGTTTACAAATGACATTTTCTTTATATCTAACCTTTCTGAAGTGATTTATTACCATTTATTCTAATATTATCCTCTGTATTTTGCATTTTTTCAGTATAAGTCAGGTATTTTCCTATATTTAATTTACTAATCATGTAGATGTTCATTAAAGCGCAGATTAAAGTCAAAGGTTATTATATCAGAAATAGAGGAAAATGAAGAAAAAGTCACTTTTTCAGTCAAATTTATCATTAACTGAACATAAACCCAGTGTGTCCACCCGCTGTCATTGATCCAACTCCGTGGGTTTTACTGGTGAATCTATGTAGAAGATGACAACAAGTGTCTTCAACCTTATTTTGTTATTTTTTTATTCAGTTTCTTCATTTCATAAATTTTTTGTTCCGTTTTTTGCCTATTTTATCCATTTTTCTTCAATTTGTGGCTTATTTTGTTCATGTTACTTATTATGTTGTTGATTTATTATTTATTTTGTGTTCATTTTATTGGTCACTTTTGGTTGTTTTTGTTCATTTTGTTGCTTATTTTATTCTTTTTTTTTTTTTTTTTTTTTTTACCTCATTTTAGTCAATTTCTTTCATATTTGTGTCTGTTTTTGATTATTTTGTAAGTACTTTATTCATTTTGGTTCATTTTATTTATTATTTAGTGTGTCCATCCACTGTCACTGATCCAACTCCATGGGTTTTACTGGTGAAACAATCTTGTAGAAGATGACAACAAGTGTCTTCAACCTTATTTTGTTAATTTTTTTCTTCAGTTTCTTCATTTCATAAATTTTTTTGTTCCATTTTTTGCCTATTTTATCCGTTTTTCTTCAATTTGTGGCTTATTTTGTTCATGTTACTTATTATGTTGTTGATTTTTTATTTATTTTGTGTTCATTTTATTGGTCACTTTTGGTTGTTTTTGTTCATTTTGTTGCTTATTTTATTCTTTTTTTTTTTTTTTTTTACCTCATTTTAGTCAATTTCTTTCATATTTGTGTCTGTTTTTGATTATTTTGTAAGTACTTTATTCATTTTGGTTCATTTTATTTATTATTTAGTGTGTCCATCCACTGTCACTGATCCAACTCCATGGGTTTTACTGATGAATCAGTCTTGTAGAGGATGACAAGTGTCTTCAACCTTATTTTGTTATTTTTTTCTTCAGTTTCTTCATTTCATAAATTTTTTGTTTCGTTTTTTGCCTATTTTATCAATTTTTCTTCAATTTGTGGCTTATTTTGTTCATGTTACTTATTATGTTGTTGATTTATTATTTATTTTGTGTTAATTTGATTGGTCACTTTTAGTTGTTTTTGTTCATTTTGTTGCTTATTTTATTCTTTTGTACTTCATTTTAGTCAATTTCTTTCATATTTTTCCCTGTTTTTGATTATTTTGTAAATATTTTACTCATTTTGGTTCATTTTATTTATTATTTAGTGTGTCCATCCACTGTCATTGATCCAACTCCATGGGTTTTACTGGTGAATGAATCTTGTAGAAGATGACAAGTGTCTTCAACCTTATTTTGTTATTTTTTTATTCAGTTTCTTCATTTCATAAATTTTTTGTTCCATTTTTTGCCTATTTTATCCATTTTTCTTCAATTTGTGGCTTATTTTGTTGATGTTACTTATTATGTTGTTGATTTTTTATTTATTTTGTGTTCATTTTATTGGTCACTTTTGGTTGTTTTTGTTCATTTTGTTGCTTCTTTTATTCTTTTTTTTTTTTTTTTTTTTACCTCATTTTAGTCAATTTCTTTCATATTTGTGTCTGTTTTTGATTATTTTGTAAGTACTTTATTCATTGTGGTTCATTTTATTTATTATTTAGTGTGTCCATCCACTGTCATTGATCCAACTCCATGGGTTTTACTGGTGAAACAATCTTGTTGAAGATGACAAGTGTCTTCAACCTTATTTTGTTAATTTTTTTTTATTCAGATAGTTCTTTTCTACTCATTTTATTAATTTTTTGTTCAGTTTGTTGCCTATGTTATTTTGTTCAATTTGTGACTTACTTTTGTTCATGTTATTTATTATTTTGTCGATTTATTATTCATTTTTTGTTCATTTTATCAGTCACTTCAGTTGTTTTTGTTCATTTTGTTGCTTATTTTATTCTTTTTTTTTTTTTTTTTTACCTCATTGTAGTAAATTTCTTTCATATTTGTGTCTGTTATTGATTATTTTGTAAATATTTTATTCATTTTTGTTCATTTTATTTATTATTTAGTGTGTCCATCCACTGTCACTGATCCAACTCCACGGGTTTTACTGGTGAATCAGTTTTTTAGAAGATCACAGTGTTTCCATGGTAACTATGAAGCTGCTGAACGTCCAAATGGGTCATATCTGATGACCATGAAAAGATGACAAACTGTATTTTACACCAATTATTTACATGTATTGATAGGATTAGTGGATTAGCAGGCATTAACAGTTTAGATCAGTAGATGGTTTTGGTTAAAGGTGGATGTTTGGGTCTTTATGGTTTAAAACTGTAAAAAAAAAAAAAAAGAATTAATTAAAGGGAAAATTGTGTAAATTTGCTGGTGTTTTTACATCTGCCTCATTTGCTGGAGCTCAGCTTGTCAGTTTGTGAGAATAGATTGAATTTTGATGAGGGTAACACAGTCGAAGCTGCTAATGTGATAAAACCAATCAAAAATAAATGAAAACACTTTAAAAGATTAATTCGCTGTTTTTAAGATCCTGTCCATCAGAACTGCCATTTATTATTATTATTATTATTATTATTATTATTATTATTCCCGTAACAACAACCTATCAATACATGTCAATAATTGGTGTAAAATACAGTTTGTCATCTTTTCATGGTCATCAGGTATGGCCCATTTGGACGTTCAGAGGCTCCGTCGTTACCATGGAAACACCGTTATCTTCTACAACATTGATTCACCAGTAAAACCCATGGAGTTGGATCAATGACAGTGGTTTAAGAGACTTGTTTTTATGTTCAGTTATTGACATCTTCGCTGAAAAAGTAACCTTTTCTTCATGTTTCTCTTTTTCTGATATAATAGCGCTCAATGTTAATCAGAGCTTTTATGAACATCTATATGATCAGCGAAATAATTGTAGGAAAATACATGACTTTCGCAGAAAAAAACTAAAACGATGAATATAATATTACAATAAGATGGCTTCACATTGTTTTTCCGCACGTAACTTTTAATAACAACAATATTTACGCACTTTTAAATGTACATTTATTTCATTAATTTTAACTATAAATAGACTGACATGTACACGTTCTGTTCTGCTGTAGTTTAATCTTTATTCCACTTATTTATTCTTATTCTATTTTTACCTCTTTTTTTTTTAACTGTCTGGCATTTAACAAAGTGAGATCTATCTATCTATCTATCTATCTATCTATCTATCTATCTATCTGTCTGTCTGTCTGTCTGTCTGTCTGTCTATCTATCTATCTATTGTTCGTTCGTTCGTTCGTTCATTCGTTCTATCGTTCTATCTATCTATCGTTCTATCGTTCTATCTATCTGTCGTTCTATCGTTTTATCTATCTATCTATCTATCTATCATCTATCTATCTATCTATCTATCTATCTATCTATCTATCTATCTATCTATCGTTCTATCTATCGTTCTATCTATCGTTCTGTCTATCGTTCTATCTATCTATCGTTCTATCGTTCTATCGTTCTATCTATCTATCTATCTGTCTATCTATCTATCTATCTATCTATCTATCTATCTATCTATCTATCTATCTATTGTTCGTTCGTTCGTTCGTTCATTCGTTCTATCGTTCTATCTATCTGTCGTTCTATCGTTTTATCTATCTATCTATCTATCTATCTATCTATCTATCTATCTATCTATCTATCTATCTATCTATCTATCTATCTATCTATCTATCTATCTATCGTTCTATCGTTCTATCTATCGTTCTATCGTTCTATCTATCGTTCTATCATTCTATCTATCTATCTATTGTTCTATTGTTCTATCATTTTATCGTTCTATCTATCGTTCTATCTATCGTTCTATCTATCTATCTATCTATCGTTCTATCGTTCTATCTATCGTTCTATCATTCTATCTATCTATCTATTGTTTTATTGTTCTATCATTCTATCGTTCTATCTATCGTTCTGTCTATCTATCTATCTATCTATCTATCTATCTATCTATCTATCTATCTATCTATCTATCTATCTATCTATCTATCTATCTATCTATCTATCTATCTATCTATCTATCTATCTATCTATCTATCTATCTATCTATCGTTCGTTCTATCTATCTATCTATCTATCTATCTATCTATCTATCTATCTATCTATCTATCTATCTATCTATCTATCTATCTATCTATCTATCTATCTATCTATCTATCTATCTATCTATCTATCTAGTGCATTAGTCCATTTACCATAATTTAATATTTTTTATTGCACTAAAACACAGACAAAACGTTGTCATGTTCTGATGCTATTACTTCGGTGGTCCGGCCCACTTCAGATCCATTTGGGCTGAATGCGGACCCTGGAAGAAATGACTTTTGACACCCTTCCCTGCTCTAAAGGTTCCAAATGTGTGGTGCTAACTGTGTACGTTCACATTCACAAATGTATGATGAAGCTCCGCCTCTCTGCGTGTAATTAAATTGAAACCAGCACTGGGAGAAACAATTCTTCCACAGCATGGAAGATTTCTGATTAGCTTATTGGGTTCGAATCATCCAAGCTGCCATCCTGGCTTTTCCAACTGAATAACCAAAAGAAAATAAATGACTTTTTAATTCGCTGCTGGTGCTGTTTTTCATGGTGCCTTGTTTTTTTTTGTTTTTGTTTTTTCTTTTCTTTCCTATGTATCTTGATGCAGGTTAGTAATTTTCCCGCTTCCTTGTCTTCTCTTCCAGACTGAACATATGTAGAGCGCCACAAGGCTCTTTAGGATGTTTCTGTCTTCCTTCTCTCCCACTGTCCTCCCTTCATGGTGCTCCAGTAATTGCTGCTGTGCCTTTGGACATAATAGACTGGCCTTGCAATGGATATGCAGAACTGTTTTCTCTTCCTCTTTCTCTGCAGGGCCGGGTACAAATCGAAAACGGAGCCCTTTCTATAGCGGCGTTAAACCTGTCAGACTCCGGGATGTATCAGTGTGTTGCAGAAAACAAACACGGCATTATTTATTCCAGTGCCCAACTAATGGTGTTAGGTAAGATTGCCTCCTTCCCTCTGCTTTAATCCTGCTTATCTTTGTGTGCGTTTGATCATCGCCCATGATAAAAAAAAAAAAAAAAAACACACAAAAAAAAAAAAACACCAGCAGCCTGTTACCGACTGTCCTCCTCAGCAATCAGTCTGCAGGACTCATTTGATGTCACCATGAGCTCTGGCAGCAAAAATATGAATCTGATGGAGTGTCTCATTTTACTTTCAGTCGTTTCATCATATTGATTTGGATAGTCCGAATGCATTGCTTTGTGGCATTGTGCATGCTTTCTCATGTAGATGGGATATTGATTTATTTGCAAAGCTTTGATGACTCCTACCTGACTGACTCCATGAGAAATTCAATTCTGTCTTGATATATGTGGTGACACCTGGGGGTCCCAATAATGGTGGGTAAAATGGAATGATGAGCCCAGACAACGGCGCAGGTTGGAGGTTTGTGTCGGGGACTGTGGGTTAACACCAGACGCCTTTTACATATTGATGATTTCGCTGCCAAATAACAAAAGGATACACAACTGTTTCACACTGAGGCTCCGAGACAGTCACAGCACATTTTCTTTGCCTAGAATGCCATTTATTTTTAGTCGTATTTCAAATAATAGTCACTATATATATGTGTATGTATTCAGAAATTAATTAAAATGAGCTAATATGAGTGGATATTTACACCCACCACCCTCACACTCACCCAAATTATGGAACATAATAACGTAAGTCACTATTGGAACAAAGGATATTGGATTTTTTATATATATATATATATGCATATGTAGAGTCGCAGAAAAAATTATTAGACCACCCCTTGTTTTGTTCAGTTTCTTGTTCATTTTAATGCCTGGTCCAACTAAAGGTACATTTGTTTGGACAAATATAATGATAACAACAAAAATAGTTCATAGTAGTTTAATTTCAGAGCTGATATCTATCCATTTTCTGTTTTCTTGATAAAAACCAAAATCACTTCAGTTCTTCCATCAGTATCTATGGCATTGTGCTGACAAAAACAGTGCTTTTAGGCATTCCATGTTTTCTTTTCTGTCTGTTTTAGTCACATGATACACACAGGAGTTAGGACTGGATTGCATAACCATTGTTTTTGAGGACTTTTAATGGTCTAATAATATGTGTATCCAGAAATTAATTAAAATGAGCTAATATGAGTGGATATTTACACCCACCACCATCACACTCACCCAAATTATGGAGCATAATATAAAACGTAAGTCACTATAGGACGAGGTGTTGGGATATTGGATTTAAAAAAAATATATATATACAGTTGCAGAAAAAATTATTAGACCACCCCTTGTTTTGTTCAATTTCTTGTTCATTTTAATGCCTGGTACAACTAAAGGTACATTTGTTTGGACAAATATAATGATAACAACAAAAATAGTTCATAGTTTAATTTCAGAGCTGATATCTATCCATTTTCCATGTTTTCTTGATAATAACCAAAATCACTTCAGTTCTTCCATCAATATCTATGACAAAAACAGTGCTTTTAGGGATTCCATGCTTTCGTTTCTGTCTGTTTTAGTCACATGATACACACAGGAGTTAGGACTGGATTGCATAACCATTGTTTTTGATGACTTTTCCTGGTCTCATAATTTTTTCCGCAACTGTATATATCTGTGTGTATCCAGAAATTAATTAAAATGAGCTAATATGAGTGGAAATTTATATCCAGCACCATCACACTCACCCAAATTATGGAGCAAAATGTGTAACTTAAGTCACTATTGGAAAAAGGACGAGGTGTTGAATTATTGGATATATATATATATATATATATATATATATATATATATATATATATATATATATATATATATATATATATATATATATATATATATATATATATATATATATATATATATATATATATACACACAGTCGTGGAAAAAATAATTAGACCACCCCTTGTTTTCTTCAATTTCTTGTTCATTTAACCCTCCGGTATCCTGTCCAGCAAGGCCCTTACTAAGCACCAAGTATACCTTTTTGGCACACTTGTGGAATAATGTCAAAAAAAATTTCATACAGTTTGTTTTTAATTCTTTTACACTTTTTTCTATTTCATCAGCTTGAGCCGTAAATAAAAATACCAAATACTCAATAATTGTCACATTTTTAACTTAAACCTTAACCTTAAGGTACATATGTTCAGACAAATATAATGATAACAACAAAAATCGCTCATGAGAGTAGAATTTCAGAGCTGATATCTATCCATTTTCCATGTTTTCTTAATAATAACCAAAATCACTTCAGTTCTTATATCAGTATCTATGGCATTGTACTGACAAAAACAGTGCTTTTAGGCATTCCATGTTTTCTTTTCTGCCTGTTTTAGTCACATGATACACACAGGAGTTAGGACTGGATTGCATAACCATTGTTTTTGATGACTTTGGATGGTCTAATAATTTTTTCCGCAACTGAATATATAATTACATATATGTATGTATGTGTGTATATATATATATATGGTAAAAAGGACACGAAAATTATATGCTACAGTTTTTTTTAATACCTTTTTATTCTCTCACAGGTACATTTTGGGAATCAAACTAATTATGCTAGGCAGAGTATTTCACAAAAATAGCCCCCGTTGCAAAATCACTCATGATTAATATGCATTCAAAATGGGCAGGTTCCGTGTGTAACGTGAGTGGACATGATGGGTTACACACAAAATCTAGAATGAGACTGAGATTCATGAAAAACCCACATGTCTGGATTAGAAAAACCACTAGGATCACCAAATTTAACACATTGTCTTTATTTGTAGTCGATATAAGACCATTTACAGCCATGTTTTCCAGATCAAATGCACTGACACCTAGGTAGCTTTTCATGTCCCAATTTTGCTCCTATTTTTGGCCTCAATATTTGATTAAAAAAGTCATTAATTATGGGATGGCTCAGAGCAAGAGTATAATTCTTTTGCATTCATCATTAGGTACATTCTGGGGGGAAATATGTCTAAATTTGTCTTTTAATATTGGGTCTAAAAAAGCTGGAAAAGTGCCAGATACCAAAATGAACCCAGTTTCATGGAAGCACCCATTAATAAAAACTACATCCACCTACTGAACAAATGTAGAGTGGAACATTCATGTCCGTCCCCTGAGAGATTTTAGTCAATATTTCAGGTTTTACCAAGTTCAGCTGAGTTTAACTGCAGTAATACATTAAAATTTAGCGTTAAAGTCTGATGTACCAGCATTTAAAGGTGCAGTTACGTTCATGACCTTTGTCCTTCACATGTGTGGGTGATTTTCTTCCTCACATTTTCTAAAACATATTATGAGTCTATCTTGTCCCATCAGGTAGATTTATTTGTCTGTATCTGTTCAAAGACCTCAGATCTAATTAGTTTTCTGTCCAGATCATCCATCTGTAACATTTGGGTCTTGTTTTTATCTTATAAACCATCATTAGTTGAGGATTGGGTCTCAGTTTTTGTGATTAAACATGAGTTTTTACAGTTAGTGTAATTTCTGTCTGGGAAAAATGTTAATGAAATGAACACCGACTCATATTTATGAGTTTATGACCTTGTTTGATTTAAATTTACATGCACTAATAATGTACTGTTTTGATTAAGAGATTCGACTTAGTAATGATGATAATGATGATAGAAAAAAAGGTTTGGCACGAAAGAATGAATGTGTTGAGGAGTTCTCACCTTTCATCTTCATTTTCACCACGTCACGCCTTTGTCTTTTATTAATTATAAGTTTTAATATTATCATGTTTTTTTATATATTCCAGCTTCACCTTAATAATATAATGTTTGTTTGTTTGTTTTTTTTAATATTATGAATACGATTGTGAACTTGATTCATTTCACGTCACATTATTCATGTGCAGTGTTGGGAGTAACAAGTTACAAAAGTAATCCATTACAGGCACAGATTACTTTTTGCTGTAACGCAGTAGTGTCAGGCATTACTAATCCATTTTCAGTAATATTTTACTCGGTACGTGTTCAATAGCACTTGAGACAGTAATATTGTAAGGTAAGGAATTACTTTTAAATATCAGCAACAAGTAATCTGTAATGGATTACAGTTTGAAAGTAACTTGCACAACACTGTAATACAGGACTCATGTAACGCATTACAATTCTGAGACAGTAATACTGTAAGGTAAGGAATTACTTTTAAAAATCAGTAATAAGTAATCTGTAATGGATTACAGTTTGGAAGTAACTTACACAACACTGTAATACGGGACTCATGTAACACATTACAATTCTGAGACAGTAATATTGTAAGGTAAGGAATTAAATATCAGTAACGAGTAATATGTAATGGATTACAGTCTGGAAGTAACTTACACAACACTGTAAAACAGGACTCATATAACACATTATAATTCTGAGACAGTAATTTTGTAAGGTAAGGAATTACTTTTAAATATCAGTAACAAGTAATCTGTAATTGATTACAGTTTGAAAGTAATTTACACAATACTGTAAAACGGGACTCATGTAACGCATTACAATTCTGAGACAGTAATATTGTAAGGTAAGGAATTGCTTTTAAGTATCAGTAACAAGTAATCTGTAATGGATTACTGTTTGAAAGTAATTTACACAGCACTGTAAAACAGGACTCATGTAACACATTAGAATTCTGAGACAGTAATATTGTAAGGTAAGGAATTTTAAATAACAGTAACAAGTAATCTGTAATGGATTACAGTTTGGAAGTAACTTACCCAACACTGTAAAACAGGACTCATGTAACACATTACAATTCTGAGACAGTAATATTGTAAGGTAAGGAATTAAATATCAGTAACGAGTAATATGTAATGGATTACAGTCTGGAAGTAACTTACACAACACTGTAAAACAGGACTCATATAACACATTATAATTCTGAGACAGTAATTTTGTAAGGTAAGGAATTACTTTTAAATATCAGTAACAAGTAATCTGTAATTGATTACAGTTTGAAAGTAATTTACACAATACTGTAAAACGGGACTCATGTAACGCATTACAATTCTGAGACAGTAATATTGTAAGGTAAGGAATTGCTTTTAAGTATCAGTAACAAGTAATCTGTAATGGATTACAGTTTGGAAGTAACTTACACAACACTGTAAAACAGGACTCATGTAACACATTAGAATTCTGAGACAGTAATATTGTAAGGAATTATTTTTAAATAACACTAACAAGTAATATGTCACAGATTACAGTTTGGAAGTAACTAGGACTCATGTGACGCATTACAATTCGGAGACAGTAATATTGTAAGGTAAGGAATTTTAAATAACAGTAACAAGTAATCTGTAATGGATTACAGTTTGGAAGTAACTCATACAACACTGTAAAACAGGACTCATGTAACACATTAGAATTTGGAGACACTAACGTATGGTAAGTAATTACTTTTAAATATCAGTAACAAGAAATCTGTAATGGATTACAGTTTGGAAGTAATTTACCCAACACTGTAAAACAGGACTCATGTAACACATTAGAATTCGGAGGCAGTAATATTGTAAGGTAAGGAATTTTAAATAACAGTAACAAGTAATCTGTAATGGATTACAGTTTGGAAGTAACTTACCCAACACTGTAAAACAGGACTCATGTAACACATTAGAATTCAGAGACAGTAATACTGTAAGGTAAGGAATTTTAAATAACAGTAACAAGTAATCTGTAATGGATTACAGTTTGGAAGTAACTCATACAACACTAAAACAGGACTCATGTAACGCGTTACAATTTGGAGACACTAATGTAAGGTAAGTAATTACTTTTAAATATCAGTAACAAGTAATCTGTAATAGATTACAGTTTGGAAGTCACTTGGACAGCACTGTCCATATGTGGCTGTTGTTTTTGTTTGTTTATTTGTTTGTTTGTTTACCCCCCCCTCCACATGTTCATCTGATTGACCCAGTTTGCTTCCACTTGAACGTTTCTTCATTTCTTTCTTTCGTCAGCCTCTCGTGGCCGAAGGCTGAAGGGGACTTGGCCTCAGTTCCATGTTTCTCACGTGCACATCTTTCCTGTTTTTCTGGCGTTTTTAATCGGACTCCTTTCTCCTCCTCTCCCCCACATGCAGCCTCACCTCCCAGCTTCTCCAAAAGTCCGTTAAGGGCCTTGCTAAAAGCTCGCTCAGGCAGCGAAGTCACTCTCGAATGCAAGCCTCAGGCCTCGCCCCCAGCAATTAGCCTGTGGAAGAAAGGGAATGAGATCCTGCAGAGAACTGAAAGGTAGGATAAAAGTCCAAGTGCATATTCCTTGCAGCTTTTCATTCACATTCACCATGAGAGAAGTTGTTTGAATAGCGTATTTGGCATTTGTGCAGATGCATAAAAAGAACGGCTAATGAGGAGGAAGAGAAGGAGGCACCCACCAGGAAAATTGCACATGGTTAATATACAGCACTCACCCTTATGTGAAGTGAAAATAGTTGGATGTGAGGGATGAAAACGCCGGCTGGTCATATCAACTGAGCACGCATGAAATATTTACCAAGATAAAAGATTAGCAAATGGTGGAGCAGCGTAAGATAAAGTCTGCCCGCTTGTAGATAGAGGAAGGAATTTATATGTTAAAGCAAAGCTGTTGTGGTTGTTATTATGAGAAGTGAGGCTGCGTTTTATTGTAAAATACAAACAGTTTGATTCATGCACGCACCGACGCTAACACTAAAGACATGTCGTAAAGTGGAGAGCGGAGACGTCTGACTGAGCCCCAAACTGCACACGTGCGAACAATGAGCAAACGACAAGCACCGCTTCAAGTGACGTAAAGTGGTGCTTCATTTAGTTTGTGGTCCGTCGCAGTCTGATTTCTGTTCGAATCCAGTGGAAGATGAATCTGAGCGGCTGAGATCCGATCAAAGTGACGAAACCTGAAAGCAAAAGGACAATAGCTGGGTTTCTGTTACCCTCAGAAATTAGCAAAATGATAACTGAGCAATAGAAAACTGGTAATGGAAACACTGAAATGTCGCAAAAATGGTCAAAGATCGCAAAAGCAAAAGGACAATAACTGGGTTTTGCACAATAGAAAACTTGTAATGGAAGCACCGAAATGTCGCAAAAACTGTCAAAGATCGCAAAAAAAAAGGACAATAGCTGGGTTTCTGTTACCCTCAGAAATGCATAAAAATGTAAATTGCGCAATAGAAAACTGGTAATGGAAGCACCAAAACGTCGCAAACACTGTCAAAGATAGCAAAAACAGAAGGACAATAGCTGGGTTTCTGTTACCCTCAGAAATTAGCAAAATGAAAACTGAGCAATAGAAAACTGGTAATGGAAACACTGAAATGTCGCAAAAATGGTCAAAGATCGCAAAAGCAAAAGGACAATAGCTGGATTTTGCACAATAGAAAATTGGTAATGGAAACACCGAAATATCGCAAAAACTATCAAAGATAGCAAAAACAAAAGGACAATAGCTGGGTTTCTGTTACCCTCAGAAATGCATAAAAATGTAAATTGCGCGATAGAAAACTGGTAATGGAAGCACCAAAACGTCGCAAACACTGTCAAAGATAGCAAAAACAGAAGGACAATAGCTGGGTTTCTGTTACCCTCAGAAATTAGCAAAATGAAAACTGAGCAATAGAAAACTGGTGATGGAAACACTGAAATGTCGCAAAAATGGTCAAAGATCGCAAAAGCAAAAGGACAATAGCTGGGTTTTGCACAATAGAAAATTGGTAATGGAAACACCGAAATATCGCAAAAACTATCAAAGATCGCAAAAACAAAAGGACAATAGCTGGGTTTCTGTTACCATCAGAAATGCATAAAAATGTAAATTGCGCGATAGAAAACTGGTAATGGAAGCACCAAAACGTCGCAAACACTGTCAAAGATAGCAAAAACAGAAGGACAATAGCTGGGTTTCTGTTACCCTCAGAAATTAGCAAAATGAAAACTGAGCAATAGAAAACTGGTAATGGAAACACTGAAATGTCGCAAAAATGGTCAAAGATCGCAAAAGCAAAAGGACAATAACTGGGTTTTGCACAATAGAAAACTTGTAATGGAAGCACCGAAATGTCGCAAAAACTGTCAAAGATCGCAAAAAAAAAGGACAATAGCTGGGTTTCTGTTACCCTCAGAAATGCATAAAAATGTAAATTGCGCAATAGAAAACTGGTAATGGAAGCACCAAAACGTCGCAAACACTGTCAAAGATAGCAAAAACAGAAGGACAATAGCTGGGTTTCTGTTACCCTCAGAAATTAGCAAAATGAAAACTGAGCAATAGAAAACTGGTAATGGAAACACTGAAATGTCGCAAAAATGGTCAAAGATCGCAAAAGCAAAAGGACAATAGCTGGATTTTGCACAATAGAAAATTGGTAATGGAAACACCGAAATATCGCAAAAACTATCAAAGATAGCAAAAACAAAAGGACAATAGCTGGGTTTCTGTTACCCTCAGAAATGCATAAAAATGTAAATTGCGCGATAGAAAACTGGTAATGGAAGCACCAAAACGTCGCAAACACTGTCAAAGATAGCAAAAACAGAAGGACAATAGCTGGGTTTCTGTTACCCTCAGAAATTAGCAAAATGAAAACTGAGCAATAGAAAACTGGTGATGGAAACACTGAAATGTCGCAAAAATGGTCAAAGATCGCAAAAGCAAAAGGACAATAGCTGGGTTTTGCACAATAGAAAATTGGTAATGGAAACACCGAAATATCGCAAAAACTATCAAAGATCGCAAAAACAAAAGGACAATAGCTGGGTTTCTGTTACCATCAGAAATGCATAAAAATGTAAATTGCGCGATAGAAAACTGGTAATGGAAGCACCAAAACGTCGCAAACACTGTCAAAGATAGCAAAAACAGAAGGACAATAGCTGGGTTTCTGTTACCCTCAGAAATTAGCAAAATGAAAACTGAGCAATAGAAAACTGGTAATGGAAACACTGAAATGTCGCAAAAATGGTCAAAGATCGCAAAAGCAAAAGGACAATAGCTGGATTTTGCACAATAGAAAATTGGTAATGGAAACACCGAAATATCGCAAAAACTATCAAAGATCGCAAAAACAAAAGGACAATAGCTGGGTTTCTGTTACCATCAGAAATGCATAAAAATGTAAATTGCGCGATAGAAAACTGGTAATGGAAGCACCAAAAACGTCGCAAACACTGTCAAAGATAGCAAAAACAGAAGGACAATAGCTGGGTTTCTGTTACCCTCAGAAATTAGCAAAATGAAAACTGAGCAATAGAAAACTGGTGATGGAAACACTGAAATGTCGCAAAAATGGTCAAAGATCGCAAAAGCAAAAGGACAATAGCTGGGTTTTGCACAATAGAAAATTGGTAATGGAAACACCGAAATATCGCAAAAACTATCAAAGATCGCAAAAACAAAAGGACAATAGCTGGGTTTTGCACAATAGAAAACTGGTAATGGAAGTACCGAAATGTCGCAAAAACTGTCAAAGATCGCAAAAGCAAAAGGACAATAGCTGGGTTTCTGTTACCCTCAGAAATGCATAAAAATGTAAATTGCACGATAGAAAACTGGTAATGGAAGCACCAAAACGTCGCAAACACTGTCAAAGATCGCAAAAACAAAAGGACAATAGCTGGGTTTCTGTTACCCTCAGAAATGCATAAAAATGTAAATTGCGCGATAGAAAACTGGTAATGGAAGCACCAAAACGTCGCAAACACTGTCAAAGATAGCAAAAACAGAAGGACAATAGCTGGGTTTCTGTTACCCTCAGAAATTAGCAAAATGAAAACTGAGCAATCGAAAACTGGTAATGGAAACACTGAAATGTCGCAAAAATGGTCAAAGATCGCAAAAGCAAAAGGACAATAGCTGGGTTTTGCACAATAGAAAATTGGTAATGGAAACACCGAAATATCGCAAAAACTATCAAAGATCGCAAAAACAAAAGGACAATAGCTGGGTTTCTGTTACCATCAGAAATGCATAAAAATGTAAATTGCGCGATAGAAAACTGGTAATGGAAGCACCAAAACATCGCAAACACTGTCAAAGATAGCAAAAACAGAAGGACAATAGCTGGGTTTCTGTTACCCTCAGAAATTAGCAAAATGAAAACTGAGCAATAGAAAACTGGTAATGGAAACACTGAAATGTCGCAAAAATGGTCAAAGATCGCAAAAGCAAAAGGACAATAGCTGGGTTTTGCACAATAGAAAACTGGTAATGGAAGCACCGAAATGTCGCAAAAACTGTCAAAGATCGCAAAAAAAAAAAGGACAATAGCTGGGTTTCTGTTACCCTCAGAAATGCATAAAAATGTAAATTGCGCGATAGAAAACTGGTAATGGAAGCACCAAAACGTCGCAAACACTGTCAAAGATAGCAAAAACAGAAGGACAATAGCTGGGTTTCTGTTACCCTCAGAAATTAGCAAAATGAAAACTGAGCAATAGAAAACTGGTGATGGAAACACTGAAATGTCGCAAAAATGGTCAAAGATCGCAAAAAGACAATAGCTGGGTTTTGCACAATAGAAAACTGGTAATGGAAGCACCGAAATGTCGCAAAAACTGTCAAAGATCGCAAAAAAAAAAGGACAATAGCTGGGTTTCTGTTACCCTCAGAAATGCATAAAAATGTAAATTGCGCGATAGAAAACTGGTAATGGAAGCACCAAAACGTCGCAAACACTGTCAAAGATAGCAAAAACAGAAGGACAATAGCTGGGTTTCTGTTACCCTCAGAAATTAGCAAAATGAAAACTGAGCAATAGAAAACTGGTGATGGAAACACTGAAATGTCGCAAAAATGGTCAAAGATCGCAAAAGCAAAAGGACAATAGCTGGGTTTTGCACAATAGAAAACTGGTAATGGAAGCACTGAAATGTCGCAAAAACTGTCAAAGATCGCAAAAACAAAAGGACAATAGCTGGGTTTCTGTTACCCTCAGAAATGCATAAAAATGTAAATTGCGCGATAGAAAACTGGTAATGGAAGCACCAAAACGTCGCAAAGACTGTCAAAGATAGCAAAAACAGAAGGACAATAGCTGGGTTTCTGTTACCCTCAGAAATTAGCAAAATGAAAACTGAGCAATAGAAAACTGGTGATGGAAACACTGAAATGTCGCAAAAATGGTCAAAGATCGCAAAAGCAAAAGGACAATAGCTGGGTTTTGCACAATAGAAAATTGGTAATGGAAACACCGAAATATCGCAAAAACTATCAAAGATCGCAAAAACAAAAGGACAATAGCTGGGTTTCTGTTACCATCAGAAATGCATAAAAATGTAAATTGCGCGATAGAAAACTGGTAATGGAAGCACCAAAACGTCGCAAACACTGTCAAAGATAGCAAAAACAGAAGGACAATAGCTGGGTTTCTGTTACCCTCAGAAATTAGCAAAATGAAAACTGAGCAATAGAAAACTGGTGATGGAAACACTGAAATGTCGCAAAAATGGTCAAAGATCGCAAAAAGACAATAGCTGGGTTTTGCACAATAGAAAACTGGTAATGGAAGCACCGAAATGTCGCAAAAACTGTCAAAGATCGCAAAAAAAAAAGGACAATAGCTGGGTTTCTGTTACCCTCAGAAATGCATAAAAATGTAAATTGCGCGATAGAAAACTGGTAATGGAAGCACCAAAACGTCGCAAACACTGTCAAAGATAGCAAAAACAGAAGGACAATAGCTGGGTTTCTGTTACCCTCAGAAATTAGCAAAATGAAAACTGAGCAATAGAAAACTGGTGATGGAAACACTGAAATGTCGCAAAAATGGTCAAAGATCGCAAAAGCAAAAGGACAATAGCTGGGTTTTGCACAATAGAAAACTGGTAATGGAAGCACTGAAATGTCGCAAAAACTGTCAAAGATCGCAAAAACAAAAGGACAATAGCTGGGTTTCTGTTACCCTCAGAAATGCATAAAAATGTAAATTGTGCGATAGAAAACTGGTAATGGAAGCACCAAAACGTCGCAAACACTGTCAAAGATAGCAAAAACAGAAGGACAATAGCTGGGTTTCTGTTACCCTCAGAAATTAGCAAAATGAAAATTGAGCAATAGAAAACTGGTGATGGAAACACTGAAATGTCGCAAAAATGGTCAAAGATCGCAAAAGCAAAAGGACAATAGCTGGGTTTTGCACAATAGAAAACTGGTAATGGAAGCACCGAAATGTCGCAAAAACTGTCAAAGATCGCAAAAACAGAAGGACAATAGCTGGGTTTCTGTTACCCTCAGAAATGCATAAAAATGTAAATTGCGCGATAGAAAACTGGTAATGGAAGCACCAAAACGTCGCAAACACTGTCAAAGATAGCAAAAACAGAAGGACAATAGCTGGGTTTCTGTTACCCTCAGAAATTAGCAAAATGAAAACTGAGCAATAGAAAACTGGTAATGGAAACACTGAAATGTCGCAAAAATGGTCAAAGATCGCAAAAGCAAAAGGACAATAGCTGGGTTTTGCACAATAGAAAACTGGTAATGGAAGCACCGAAATGTCGCAAAAACTGTCAAAGATAGCAAAAACAAAAGGACAATAGCTGGGTTTCTGTTACCCTCAGAAATGCATAAAAATGTAAATTGCGCGATAGAAAACTGGTAATGGAAGCACCAAAACGTCGCAAAGACTGTCAAAGACAGCAAAAACAGAAGTACAATAGCTGGGTTTCTGTTACCCTCAGAAATTAGCAAAATGAAAACTGAGCAATAGAAAACTGGTGATGGAAACACTGAAATGTCGCAAAAATGGTCAAAGATCGCAAAAGCAAAAGGACAATAGCTGGGTTTTGCACAATAGAAAACTGGTAATGGAAGCACCGAAATGTCGCAAAAACTGTCAAAGATCGCAAAAACAAAAGGACAATAGCTGGGTTTCTGTTACCCTCAGAAATGCATAAAAATGTAAATTGCGCGATAGAAAACTGGTAATGGAAGCACCAAAACGTCGCAAACACTGTCAAAGATAGCAAAAACAGAAGGACAATAGCTGGGTTTCTGTTACCCTCAGAAATTAGCAAAATGAAAACTGAGCAATAGAAAACTGGTGATGGAAACACTGAAATGTCGCAAAAATGGTCAAAGATCGCAAAAGCAAAAGGACAATAGCTGGGTTTTGCACAATAGAAAATTGGTAATGGAAACACCGAAATATCGCAAAAACTATCAAAGATCGCAAAATCAAAAGGACAATAGCTGGGTTTTCATTACCCTCAGAATTTAGCAAAATGTAAATAGTGCAATAGAAAATTGGTAATGGAAGCACTGAAATGTCGCAAAAACTATCAAAGATCACAAAAGCAAAAGGACAATAGCTGGGTTTTGTTACCCTCAGAAATGCGCAAAAATGTAAATTGCATGATAGAAAACTGGTAATGGAAACATCGAATTGTCGCAAAAACGGTCAAAGATCGCAAAAGCAAAAGGACAATAGCTGGGTTTCCGTGACCCTCAGAAATGCGCAATATGTAAATAGTGCAATAGAAAACTAGTAATAGAAACTCCGAAATGTCGCAAAAACGGTCAAAGACCGCAAAAACAAAAGGATAATAGCTGGGTTTCCGTTACCTCAGAAATGCATAAAAATGCAAATAGTGCAGTAGTAGTCCTATTATTTTTCTCAATTTCAATAAGGTTAGAATTCAAAAGTTGTTCATTTTTGCATGATCTTTAAAATTCTGGCCACCAACTAAAATTTGCACATTGTAAACAAAAGAAAATTACAAGACTAGCATCTGTCTCCCAAGTGTGCCTAAAACGCACTATTTCTTCCATTAGAACCACTGTTTTTGATCCGAAAGCATTAAGGCATAAATCCTGCTTTTACTGATATCTGGGCTTCATTTGAGAGGTGAGGGTCTAAATTAATTTATTAACGTTGTTAATGTTAGAGTTAATCATTGACATATGCTAGGCTGCAAAAATCAAATAATATGTGATCCAATTTGAATGTAGTATTTTGAAAAAACAACAACAACAAACATATTTTGTGTTCTTTGCATCAAAAAATATAGTGACATCATGATGAAAAGAGATCATTTAAAGCATAGGTGTCAAACATGCGGCCCGGGGCCCAAATCCGGCCCGCCAAAGGGTCCAGTCCGGCCCTTGGGATGAATTTGTGAAATGCAAAAATTACACTAAAATATTAACAATCCTTTTAGTTCAGGTTCCACATTCAGACCAATTCAATCTCCAGTGGGCAGGATTCAGTCAAATACTATCATAATAACATATAAGTAATGACAACTCCAAAATTTCTCTTTGTAAATGTAAATATTTTCACATATTTACACTAAAACAAAGTATAATTTTGCAAAAAATGTGAATAACCTGAAATGTCTTAAGAGAAGTAAGTACAATTTTAACAATATTCTGCCTGTTACTCAATGTTTTGTGTGTTTGTAGATCCACTGTGATCTGTAAGTTATAATGTACATGTGTAAATGATAAACTGAGGCAGAATATTGTTCAAATTACACCTATTTTTTCAGTTTATTCATGTTAATGTAAATATAAATTAACTTTTTTCACTCTAAAACATAGAGAAAAGTTTGGAGTTGACATTATTTATATATTATTATGTTATTATTTTACTGGTCCGGCCCACTTCAGATCAAATTTAGCTGAATGTGGCCCTTGAACTCAAATGAGTTTGACACCCCTGATTTAAAGGGTTAAAAAAAAATTAAAATGAATGATTATTTGATATGTATGATTATGGCTGACCTTGATTTACTAAAATAATATCAAATTAGAGCAGAAAAATAAATCAATATATAATATTTAATAGTTTGATTTATAGGTGTGCATTTTACACACACTTGGTGACAGATGCTAGTATTTTTGAACATTTGACCTAGCCCCAAAAATAATAATGCAAATTAACCGATGTTGGAGTTAATCATTGACATATGACAGGCTGCAAAAATCAAATAATATGTGATCCACTTTTTATGTAGTATATTGGAAAAAATAATTTTTGTGTGTTTTTTGCATCCAAAAAAATGGTTTGTTTACATTACAAACAAGGCATTCAAAGGGTTAAAAAATGTGACAATTATTGAGTATTTGGTATTTTTATTTACGGCTCAAGTTGATGAAATAGAAAAAAGTGTAAAAGAATTAAAAACAAACTGTATGAAATTTTTTTTTGACATTATTCCACAAATGTGCCAAAATGGCACACTTGGTGCTTAGTAAGGGCCTCGCTGGGTGGGATACCGGAGGGTTAAAAGTTTATTTGCTGCTATGAAATTTTTTGCGCAAAGGTGAACTTTAAGACATGCTCTCCTTAAATCATATGTCATTTTTATTGTGATAAAGATACAAAAACAAAATGATCATATTTGGAAACTAGAGATTCTAGGATTTTTTCTGATGTATAACATGCTGTGATTGCCATGGGATAAATGGCTACAATACCTATGTCAATTTGTGGCAAAAACGAACCACAAGAGCAGTGGAAAATATCACGCTTCGGAGTACCCTAAAACAGTGGTTCTCAATCTTTTTCTGTCGGGCCCCCCTTTGGAGCATGAAAAATCTCCAAGCCCCCCTAAACCCCAACAACATTTTACCTGTGGTGCAATTATTACTTTTACTGAAAGAAACATCAGTATCGTAAGAATACTTTTTGCTTTTTCTTGAATAATTTGTTGTGCAAATTAAAAATAACTTAGATTTTTGATTGAACAATACTAATGAACTCAATAAGACTGCTCCCTGAGACATTATTTTTCCAAATAAAAATAGGAAATGAGTAATTATCTTACAAGTAATTTTTTTTTATAGAACAACAAACAAATTTTGGTAACAAAGATTGAACATTATAACAATATCAGAGGCTGCAATGAGCCCGTTTACGTTGCACATCTCAGATCATTAAAGTGCAAACTGTGCAAAAACAGAAACACTGCATATTTTTCTTTTCCCGTCCAATCCTTGTCCATTCTCCAAACCTAAACTCTTTATCTAGTCTAGTGACAGATCACCATGGCAGTAGATTTTTTTGTTGTACGTCCCTAAAATGAGTCCAGGGTGCTCCAACGCTAAAACATTAGTTCCACCTGTTACATGTTCTAACCTGAAGAAAAAATAAACACCTAGAAATGATCCCATGCCCCCCCCGGCAAGCCTTCGCGCCCCCACATTTTGAGAAATACTGCCCTAAAACATGACGTCAAAAAGTACAGGGTGGGGAAGCAAAATTTACAATATTTTGAGGCAGGGATTGAAAGACAGTGTATGACCAATTAGTGTATTGAAAGTCATGAGAATTTATTTGCCACAAGAAAATTGACATAATAGAAAATGTTTTTATTCTATGTGTCCTTCTTTCTCAATACAGGGTGGGGAAGCAAAATTTACAATGCACATTTAGTTGTTTTTTCTCAGCAGGCACTACGTCAATTGTTTTGAAACCAAACATATATTGATGTCATAATCATACCTAACACTATTATCCATACCTTTTCAGAAACTTTTGCCCATATGAGTAATCAGGAAAGCAAACGTCAAAGAGTGTGTGATTTGCTGAATGCACTTGTCGTATTGTTGATTATTTTATGTTTTTTTGTTACATTTTGGTACAATTTTGTTTTTTGTTTTGGTTTTTTTTTCATTTTGTTGATTACTTTGTTAGTTTTTTGTTAAATTTTTGGATAATTTAGTTCTTTTTTTGTTTTTATTTTTTCATTTTGTTGATGATTTTGTTCATTTTTTAGTTTTAATTTGTTGATTTATATTGTTCGTTTTTGTTCTATTTTTAGATAATTTTGTTCTTTTTTTTCATTTGTCAATATTGTTTGTTTTTTGTTCAATTTTTTTTTATCTTTTTTTCCCCATTTTGTTGATTATTTTGTATGGTTTTACAGGATGGGGAAGCAAAATTTACAATGAACATTTAGTTGTTTTTTCTCCGCAGGCACTACGTCAATTGTTTTGAAACCAAACATATATTGATGTCATAATCATACCTAACACTATTATCCATACCTTTTCAGAAACTTTTGCCCATATGAGTAATCAGGAAAGCAAACGTCAAAGAGTGTGTGATTTGCTGAATGCACTCGTCACACCAAAGGAGATTTCAAAAATAGTTGGAGTGTCCATAAAGACTGTTTATAATGGAAAGAAGAGAATGACTATGAGCAAAACTATTACGAGAAAGTCTGGAAGATACTATTAAAGAAGAATGGGAGAAGTTGTCACCCCAATATTTGAGGAACACTTGCGCAAGTTTCAGGAAGTGTGTGAAGGCAGTTATTGAGAAAGAAGGAGGACACATAGAATAAAAACATTTTCTATTATGGAAATTTTCTTGTGGCAAATAAATTCTCATGACTTTCAATAAACTAACTGGTCATACACTGTCTTTCAATCCCTGCCTCAAAATATTGTAAATTTTGCTTCCCCACCCTGTAACTGCCTTCACACACTTCCTGAAACTTGCGCAAGTGTTCCTCAAATATTCGGGTGACAACTTCTCCCATTCTTCTTTAATAGTATCTTTAAGAAAGTGGACATTGCTGTGTGATGTTCTATTGGTAGCATGTTCTAAAACGCCCCAAATAGCAGAATCCAGAGGGTTTAGATCTGGGCTAGAAGGCGGCCATAAACATGATTCCCAAAAATTGCTAAAGTTGGATTTGTTGCTGTTGTCAACAAGTGTTTTGGTGTTCTTGTGTAAGATTTTAACTTCAAATCATATTTTACTGCATTTCTAACGGTCTTGTTGTCTACCTCAAGTTCAATTGCCATTTTTCTCATGGATTTGGTTGGATCCTTTAGGATTTTGGATTTGAGAGCTTTAATAAAAGCTTTGGTACGTTTTTTGTTGCTTCCTCCACTTCCAGACTTTCTCGTAATAGTTTTGCTCATAGTCATTCTCTTCTTTCCATTATAAACAGTCTTTATGGACACTCCAACTATTTTTGAAATCTCCTTTGGTGTGACGAGTGCATTCAGCAAATCACACACTCTTTGACGTTTGCTTTCCTGATTATTCATATGGGCAAAAGTTTCTGAAAAGGTATGGATAATAGTGTTAGGTATGATTATGACATCAATATATGTTTGGTTTGAAAACAATTGACGTAGTGCCTGCGGAGAAAAAACAACTAAATGTTCATTGTAAATTTTGCTTCCCCATCCTGTAAAACCATACAAAATAATCAACAAAATGGAAAAAAAAGAGATAAAAAAATTGAACAAAAAACAAACAATATTGACAAATGAAAAAAAAGAACAAAATTATCTAAAAATTGAACAAAAACGAACAATATAAATCAACAAATTAAAACTAAAAAATGAACAAAATTATCCAACAATTGACCAAAAAATGAACAAAATAATCAACAAAATGAAAAAATAAAAACAAAAAAAGAACTAAATTATCCAAAAATTTAACGAAAAACTAACAAAGTAATCAACAAAATTAAAAAAAAAAAACCAAAACAAAAAACAAAATTGTACCAAAATATAACAAAAAAACATAAAATAATCAACAATACAACGAGTGCATTCAGCAAATCACACACTCTTTGACATTTGCTTTCCTGATTACTCATATAGGCAAAAGTTTGTGAAAAGGTATGGATAATAGTGTTAGGTATGATTATGACATCAATATATGTTTGGTTTCAAAACAATTGACATAGTGCCTGCTGAGAAAAAACAACTAAATGTTCATTGTAAATTTTGCTTCCCCACCCTGTACATTGGGAATGAGTTGCTTTAGTGTTACCACTCAATTTCTCATTTAGGACATCACAAAGGTTACAAAAAATCAGGTGATATTTTGTTGTGTGGGGGGGGTGCATGGTAGGTTATCCTGTCTCCCGGACTATTTCCAGTACTTTGACTAAACCCTGCAAGTCAGCGCATGCAGGTTGGAAATTTATAGCACACGTCGACATAACACGAGCAGGATGGACTGAATACAATAAAAAAAAACAACAACAAAAAAACAAGTTGAACACAGGCGTCCCAGTGCACTGAAGAAATGCTTAACTCTGTGCTGCTTGAATCACTCCCATGTTGCTTCTTTAAAAAGAGGTCTGAAAGAGAACAATATGAGCGGAGCATCTTGTCAAAACAGCGCCGAGGCTCCTTCGTTAGCTCCAGATGAGGAGCTGCTTCTATAAGGCTGTGGAAAATTGGTTGAATTCCCAGGCTGGCTGACATTTAGCACAGTGTGTGTGAAGCCCACATATTCTTTTAAGGCACAAAACACAGGATGCATGCACGTACCGAAGGGAAATGGCTTCATATCACGCAACCGTACGTACAGTATGTTCTGGTGTTAAATATCACAGAGAAATCCAGGCCAGTTCTCATGGAAATGATGGAGAACATGTTTCGATTCCTTTTGACTTCATCCTCTTCATCCTTAAAACAGCATCAACTATTTCCTCTGCAGAAAATAGTTCCATTTATAGCAATAAACTCCGTGGTTAACCCTTAAAGACCCAAAACTATCTACTGATCTACAATGTTTAGTAACTACTGTATTTGTCCACTAATCGTGTCAATACATGTAAATATTTGGAGTAAAATACAGTTTTTCATCTTTTCATGGTCATCAGATATAAACAAAAATAAACAAAACTGCAGAAAAAATAATATAAGAGGCAAGAAAATGTAGAAAAATAAACAAAATATATAACAAAATGAACAAAAACAAATAAAATAATAATTAAAATGAATAAAGAAGTTACAAAAAAGAGGATCCATTGTGAACGTGGAAACACACCGTCATCTTCTACAACATTGATTCACCAGTCAAACCCATAGAGTTGGATCAATGACAGTGGATGGACACTTCATATACATTAAATACAACGAATACAAAATTTACTAAATAATCAATAACGTGAAAAAAATAAGCTGAAAATGTACAAAAATGAAGGAAACAAAGAATAAAATAAGCAACAAAATGAACAAAAACAGCTAAAGGGATCAATACAATGAAGAAAAATTAATAATAAATCAACAAAATAAGTAACATTGACAAAATAAGCCGCAAAATAAACTAAATGGATGAAAAAAATCAAAAAAGAGACAAGGAAATGTAGAAAAATAAACAAAATATGTAACAAAATGAATAAAACAATTAAAATAATAATTAAAATGAATAAAAAATTTACAAAATAGAGGCGCCGTTGTGAATGTGGAAACACTGTCATCTTCTACAACATTGATTCACCAGTAAAACCCATGGAGTTGGATCAGTGACAGTGGATGGACACACTTTATAAAAAATGAACAAAAATATATAAAAAAATGTACTAAATAATCAATAACAGAAAAAATAAGCAAAAAATGTGTAAAAATATATTTAAAAAGAATAATAAAGCAACAAAATGAACAAAGAACATCAAAGTGATCAATAAAATGAACAAAAATTGACAAAATAAGCCACAAACTTAAAAAAAAAAAAAAAAAAAAAAAGAGAAAAGAAAATGTAGAAAAATAAACAAAATATGTAACAAAATGAATAAAACAAATAAAATAATAATTAAAATGAATAAAAAATTTACAAAATAGAGGCTCCGTTGTGAATATGGAAACACTGTCATCTTCTACAACACTGATTCACCAGTAAAACCCATGGAGTTGGATCAGTGACAGCGGATAGACACACTTTATAAAAAATGAACAAAAATGTATAAAAAATGTACTAAATAATCAATCACAGAAAAAATAAGCAAAAAATGTGTAAAAATATATTTAAAAAAAGAATAATAAAGCAACAAAATGAACAAAGAACATCAAAGTGATCAATAAAATGAACAAAAATTGACAAAATAAGCCACAAACTTAAAAAAAAAAAAAAAAAAAGAGAAAAGAAAATGTAGAAAAATAAACAAAATATGTAACAAAATGAATAAAACAAATAAAATAATAATTAAAATGAATAAAAAATTTACAAAATAGAGGCTCCGTTGTGAATATGGAAACACTGTCATCTTCTACAACACTGATTCACCAGTAAAACCCATGGAGTTGGATCAGTGACAGCGGATAGACACACTTTATAAAAAATGAACAAAAATGTATAAAAAATGTACTAAATAATCAATCACAGAAAAATAAGCAAAAAATGTGTAAAATGTGTAAAAATATATTAAAAAAAAAAAAGAATAATATAGCAACAAAATGAACAAAGAACGTCAAAGTGATCAATAAAATGAACAAAAATTGACAAAATAAGCCACAAAATTTAAAAAAAAAACAAAAAAAAGAGACAAGGAAATGTAGAAAAATAAACAAAATATGTAACAAAATGAATAAAACAATTAAAATAATAATTAAAATGAATAAAAAATTTACAAAATAGAGGCTCCGTTGTGAATATGGAAACACTGTCATCTTCTACAACATTGATTCACCAGTAAAACCCATGGAGTTGGATCAGTGACAGTGGATGGACACACTTTATAAAAAATGAACAAAAATATATAAAAAATGTACTAAATAATCAATAACAGAAAAAATAAGCAAAAAATGTGTAAAAATATATTTAAAAAGAATAATAAAGCAACAAAATGAACAAAGAACATCAAAGTGATCAATAAAATGAACAAAAATTGACAAAATAAGCCACAAAATTAAAAAAAAAACAAAAAAAAGAGACAAGGAAATGTAGAAAAATAAACAAAATATGTAACAAAATGAATAAAACAATTAAAATAATAATTAAAATGAATAAAAAATTTACAAAATAGAGGCTCCGTTGTGAATATGGAAACACTGTCATCTTCTACAACATTGATTCACCAGTAAAACCCATGGAGTTGGATCAGTGACAGCGGATAGACACACTTTATAAAAAATGAACAAAAATGTATAAAAAATGTACTAAATAATCAATCACAGAAAAAATAAGCAAAAAATGTGTAAAAATATATTAAAAAAAAAAAAAGAATAATATAGCAACAAAATGAACAAAGAACGTCAAAGTGATCAATAAAATGAACAAAAATTGACAAAATAAGCCACAAAATTAAAAAAAAACAAAAAAAAGAGACAAGAAAATGTAGAAAAATAAACAAAATATGTAACAAAATAAACAAAACAGATACAATAATAATTAAAATGAATAAAAACTTTACAAAATAGAGACTCTGTAGTTACCGTGGAAACACTGTCATCTTCTACAACATTGATTCACCAGTCAAACCCATGGAGTTGGATCAATGACAGTGGATGGAGAAAAAAGTAGGTTTTTTTTCAGTTTTTTTCTGTTTTGATACAATAACTTTTGAATTTACTCTGAGCTTTCATATAATATAGGAATTTAAATACAGAAAAATACACTGAAAAAGGCTAAATCCACAGGATAATAATATAATAAATGGTGATGAATCAATTAAGAAAATAAATGCAGAGGAATCTAGAATTGGGAACTGCCACAAAAGTAAACCTGGGTCTTTCTGGGTTAAATTAGACTGAAAATAGAGTTGTTTTTTGCCATGTGTTCTTAAAATGATCTTTCATTCAGTGCTTCGCATATATGTTGCAGCCTGGCCAAAAACGCTGCACAACGACACCATCTGCATAACAAGTTCCCGGCCTTAAAGCTGCACTCCAGCTCACCCCAGTCCTTTGAGTCAGGGTCTGAACTACACTGGAGCTTGTCAATTAGACATAATTCTTCCCTGAAAAGATGATTTGTGAAATTTTCAGGAGTCTCTATTGACGATATATTTTTGGCCACGGCTTATTATGTTTCTGTACATTAATCATGGTGGATTATGGGGGAAATTAGGCTGTTTTTGATGCATGACTCACAGATGAGGGTGATTCATCACTAATCCACTATAGTAAAGGAACAGACATGCACGCTGTTCCTGCCATCGCCACGGCAGCGCTTTCAACTGCATCAACTTTATTTAGAACAGCCAAATGCAACTATACTCCTTTAGGAAAGAAAGAGTTATACAGTAATACCGGTGTAACAATGGTTGTGTTACCACATAATTTTAATTACACAACCATTTTTGCATACTTACTTATGTATATTTCTTTAGTAGTAGTAGTAATTTATTCGTCCATTTAACAAAACATGATATATACATACATACAGTTTGGATTCCTGTATTAAACATGGGCAAAAAGGTGTAGGTTGAAGCAGCAGCTTATTTATGCCGACCCTATTTACAAGACGAATCTTTAATTATCATATTGATAATATATTGTATTGTGCAGATGTATTTGGAAGAAGCCCACAGGGTACTTAAAAGTTTTTGGGAAAAATACATTAAATAACTCATCATGTACCGAACACAAAAGAAATAATGAGAATGAATGCTGAAATATAAAACACAATACATTCATATAATAGTTTTACTGTCAATCATCTTCATTTTAAGAACATTTCTATTTTATATTATTCAAGATGAGTTTATCTGATAAGTTAAGTGATTATTTTTTGTTGATGAAAGGTTCATTTATTAATTAATGACCAATTTATTTATTTTTCTTATGAGTGAAAGAAGGCACTTTTCAGTTTATATTTTGCACGCAAAATTTACAGATTTTTTTTTATTTTTTATATAGATTACCGTTAAATATATGCTTTTTGTTTACAGAGTTTTAAAAATATAAACAGACACCTTTTGCGCAGGAACAAATTTTGCCAATTTTTTTCAACCACAAATGCAGAAGTGAGAGTTGGGGGTACTTGGATAAAAAAGTATATTTCAGTGGGTACTCCACTGTAAAAGGTTTGAGAAGCAAGTTTTTTTTTTATTTTTTTTTTATATTTAGTTTTGGAATCAAGATTTCTAAAAGTTGTCTGTTTCATTCGGTTATGTTGCTTGTCACAATATAGCACCTTTGGCATTTAAAGGGTTAATATGTATATTTGGTGTATATATTCAGAGCTATATATACGTTTGTATAATTGTGGCTTTATTTATATATATATATATATATATATATATATATATATATATATATATATATATATATATATATATATATATATATATATATACATAAATATGGGATGTAATGATTACCGGTATAATGATAAACCGTGGTAAAATTGCAGACGGTTAGTATTACCATTTAAATTCTAATTATCATGATAACCGTGTTTGATTACTGCAGAGAAAACGCCTACTTAAAGATCTGCTTTTATGTCAAATATTTGAGTATAGTTTTAATTTATTACAATTTTGATTTTATATATGTAATATTTGGAACCAATATTCACTTTTAAAGTCGTTGAAAAAGTTTGTTAAGCATCTTTGTGTTATGTATGCAATGAATTATATACATTTTTCAAATCGGATTTTATATATTTTTTGTGTGTTTTTTGTCCTTTTGTGTTGATATAGTAGGTTAAAGTGAAAAAAATAATAGACAGATGAGATAGATAAAGTTGTGCTGAAAAAAAGATACCAAACATGGGTATAGTAAACATTTCTGTATATAGTACATAAAGGTAAAATGAAAAGTACTGAAAAACGGACAAAATAGGCTCAGACCACTAAGGGTTAATATTTGAATATTTCTGCCAGAGAAAGTGCATTGTGCCAATTATTATTATTATGATTTTTTTTTTTGCTGTTGTTTTGTTTTTTCAAAATACAACTTGGTTATATTATTTCAGTGTGTGCATAAGTACTTTTTGAACATTTTGAGCACATTTTCAACAATACTGCGATAATAATGATAACCGTGATAATTTTGGTCACAATAACCGTGATATGAAATTTTCATATCGTTACATCCCTAATATATATCTAATATATATATATACACACACACACACACACATATATATGAGTGTGTGTGAAGTTGCATTTTTTTCTTTTTTTTAAAAATTGTATTGATAATTTCTCTCCTACTACTTTTTCTTATACTTGAATGGATCAGCTGTAACACACAATCACCTCCCCTGGGATTAGTAAAGTAATTTAATTCTGATTACATTTTTGTTGTAGTCAGTGCAGCGATGTCAGAAAAAAAAACAAAGCACCTTAGTCCCAAATTTTTGGATTTACCAAAAAAAAACCAAAACAACAAACCCTTAGGCCATTGCCACTGAAGAACATCCAGGACCAGAGGTATGTTCCTGGTCAGATGCACACACTCCACATTTACAAAGGACCTGACAAAGACATTTTCTATCAACAATTAAGTGTCTTGTTTATTTTCTGCCTTCAAAGCACTCAGATAACTGACTTTTCACCTGTTTTCTTTTTGTCCGTGTCTGTAGGATTAATGATGGTTATATGAGTGTGTATCTGTCCGGTCTGATTATGACAGAGTGTGAAAACAGTGACCCTCCCCTGAAGCCGTGGTGCAGCTCACAGACTTTTCAGCCTTTTGTTTGCTGGTTTTGTTCGCTCTGGCTGCTTGTTTACAGTCGCTCTGCTGCTCTGATAAAGCCTCCGTATGCTGCAGACCCGCTCCAAACACAACACACACCAAGTTAGTGTTGTGTTTAAAGCTTGTTTGCAGAAAAGGCCAAAAAGTCTGTGTACTGACCTTTACATACGACGCCTTTATCAGCCCACCGTCTGATAAACCATGAGCTGTCGTGGAGGTGCTGTGTTCGGCATTGGCGTATACGTCGTTTTTGTCCTTGTTAGCAATTGGGTGTTCCAGGTCTGCAGTGGTTCGTACTGACCAAAAATGGTGCAAACTTCTGTGTGTCCAGTGCATTGGAATTTAAAAATTTTTTTTTTTTTTTTTAAATTTGTTTATTTTGAGCATTTACAGCAGGGGTCTCAAATTCATTTTCTTTCGGGGGCCACATTCAGTCCAATTTGATCTCAAGTGGGCCGGACCAGTAAAATAATAACATAATAACCTATAAATAATGACAACTCCAGATTTTTGTTTGTGTTTTAGTGCAAAAAACCTCCATTAAATTATGGATGAAATTCACTGAGCAGAAGTAGGGGTGTAAAAACCAGAGGTGGGGTTGATCCCCTCCGTCCTCCCCAACAAATCGCACCGTGCACATAATGTACGCAGGGGATGGACAGAACGCTCCGTCCACATCCGTCTGCGTCTTTAACGTAGAGCATAAATGAGCCCGTCGGCTTCGTTCACACTGCAGGTCAATGTGGCCCAAATCCAATTTTTTTACCCATGTGTGACCTGTATCTCATCTGTTAAAGACAGTTTGAACAGCACAAATCTGACCCAGGCCACTTTCGCATGTGGTCCTAAATCCGATACGTATCCGATATTTGCCAATGTGACTTCAGTTTGAACAGCCAGGCGCATTTATCTGACCTTTGAGACACTGAAATGTGACAAATGTCACAATGCAGCATCCCAGGAGAGTAAACAGTGGGAAAAGCATACGTACTTCTGGTAAACACAGTGCGTACTTGCGTGGTCTTGTATTACATCAGGACCTCTTTTGCACATGCGGGTCACTTCAGGGTCGCATTCAGTTCATACTCAAAACTGATAGAAGTCACATTTAATGTGTAATATGAACGTTATACTTCTTCTCACTCCTTTTCGAATATGTATTATACAGGGTGACACAAAAAAACGGGAAATTTTTAACAATCCAATAAAACCAAGAGTGATGGAAGAAAAATATTTTATTCATAGTAATTGAAACCTTAAAACATGCCATTTAAGAAAATGATGGAATTTTCATTTTTTAAAAATTACTTCCTGTAGATGGCGTCCTCCTGTACGAATGCATTCTTGAAATCTGCTGTTGAGATTCCTCATTGACCGCTGCAACATCTCAGCTGGGATACTGTGAATTTCATCCTGAATTCTCTGTTTTAACTCATCCACAGTTCTTGGTCGAGTCGTGTACACTTTACTCTTGAGATAGCCCCACAAGGAAAAATCACAAACGGACAAATCTGGCGATCTAGGGGGCCAGGGAACGTTACCGAATCTTGAGATCACACGGTTACCGAACAATTCTCGCACAGCCGCCAATGGTTACTAAAATGGGGGTGTGTTTACTTGCTCAAGGTCACTGTCTCGCAGTGCTGCCACTTGCTCATGTCTGCCAATACGCACTTCAAAAATTCCCGTTTTTATACATAGTAACCATTGGCGGCTGTGCGAGAATTGTTCGGTAACCGTGTGATCTCAAGATTCGGTAACGTTCCCTGGCCCCCTAGATCGCCAGATTTGTCCGTTTGTGATTTTTCCTTGTGGGGCTATCTCAAGAGTAAAGTGTACACGACTCGACCAAGAACTGTGGATGAGTTAAAACAGAGAATTCAGGATGAAATTCACAGTATCCCAGCTGAGATGTTGCAGCGGTCAATGAGGAATCTCAACAGCAGATTTCAAGAATGCATTCGTACAGGAGGACGCCATCTGCAGGAAGTAATTTAAAAAAAATGAAAATTCCATCATTGTTTCTTAAATGGCATGTTTTAAGGTTTCAATTACTATGAATAAAATATTTTTCTTCCATCACTCTTGGTTTTATTGGATTGTTAAAAAGTTCCCGTTTTTTTGTGTCACCCTGTATATTCAAGTGTTTTGTTTATTTATTTTCTTCTGTTTTGATATTCATATTCAAAATAAATACATCAATCAATCAATGAGCGCATAAAAAAAATCTGAATTGTGCATTAAGACCTGCTCTGTGAACGCAGCCTTCGATGGAAAAGCAGATCCTTACCACCATGAATAATGCAAACTAAACCGCCTCTGTTAATCTTCTTCAGTCCAATTGATGGAAATGTGTCTAGTTTGCATTATTTTTATGGCATAATGTAAAAACTTTGCTTCATGTTTGCTTTAAAGTGCTATGTAAATGCATTTACTCCATTCTATAGGAGTGCAGGTGTTTGTGCAGCCTGATTCTGTGATTACAGGCAGAGTTTGGCCAGTCTGTGATCTCTACAGGATGACAGAGCTTCATCTCTGACCAGAACAACATAAAGCCAATAAAACGGGTTCTATTTATTCAGCTTGTTCCTCAGTGATGCTGTTTTTGATGAAGTATTTGTGCTTTCATCAGTAATATGTGGCACAGTTTGCCCTCAGTGAGTCAGGTGATGCCTACCAGCTGCTGAGGATCAGATGAATACACTTCTGCAGTTTGATGGTCCAGACTGTGTCAAAACACAATTATGCGCAATTGTTTTTGTCGTCGTTATACCGTCCCTGTATGACTTAAGCCAGTGGTGTCAAACATGCGGCCCGTGGACCTAATCCAGCCCACCAAAGGTTGATGAAAGTGTGATATATTTTTCTGTTATTCTGTTTTTAGCCTACCGGCTGACAGACTGTTAGCTATTCTCATCATGCGGCATCTGGCGTCGTTGTCTGTCGTTGTCTGTTGTCCGTTACAAAAATTTCAATCATCTTCTTCTCCGAAACTACAATTCTGACTTCAGACTTGGTATACAGCTTCTTTATGATGATGTCAACAAAAGTTTGTGAAATTATTTGGATCTGGATCTGATTCTGGATTTGGTGCGACTTTGAAAAATTTTCCCATTATAACAGATAGGAAGTGGATTGATCCAATAAATCAGTAAATATCAATGATATCAAGTTGGAATTTGAATTTTTTACAGATCTGATTGGAATATGACCAAAACATGGGCTATTTCTGTAATATAAGAAATGCACAGAACTGGGTGATAATAAATGGCATCTGGATACATTTCCCAAAACTTTTAATTTGGCTGGTAAGCTACAAGGCCATTGGTCCTATTTTTTATTTTCGTTTTTTGTTTTTTTTTTCCCCTATGTTTTTGTTATGTTTGTGTCTGAAATAAACTAAACTAAAAACTGAGTACGTGTGTTATTCTCATGAAATGGACAGAGTTTATTTTTGTTTTTGATATGTGTATTATTACTGCTTTCGAAAGGGACAGAGTTTATTTTTGTTTTTCATATGTGTATTATTACATTATAATAATATCGTAGACATTGTTCTTATATTAGTTCTAAACTCCAAAATTTTAACAATATTCTGCCTGTTACCAAATGTTTGTGTAACATTGTGTGTAATGCACATGTATGAATAATAAATTGAGGTATAATATTGTTAAAATTGCACTCGTTTTTCAAGTTAAATTTCAGTTTTTCAGGTTATTCTCATCTTTAAAAAAAAAAAAAAAAGTAAATATTTTCATAATTTAATGTTTTGGTTTTTTTTGTCGTAAAACAAAGAGAAAAACTTGGAGTTGTCGGTATTTATAGGTTATTATGTCATTATTTTACCGTTTGAGATCAAATTGGGCTGAATATTTCCCCTGAACCAAAATGAGTTTGACACTCCTGGGTTATACGGAGGAAAAGGTGCAAAGATTTTAAATATTAGCGCTCCATCATTTCATTCATATGCTACAGTTTGTCTTATTCTCAGTCAGTGCATTAATTTGTTGCTGTGCTTCTCGTAGGATTACTCTGCTTTCCAATGGGACGTTGAAGATCGCCAACGTAACCAAACGGGACGCAGCGACCTACACGTGTGTCGCCAAGAATCAGTTTGGGACAGCAAGCACAACTGGGAGGTTACTTATAACCGGTGAGTCCTGCTTATGTTAGCCTTTGTTTCCCTTTCAGTTCTTTCCAGTGTCGTCAACTGGCCTTAATTGGAAGTCGCTTACATTTACTTAACCCATAAAGACCCAAACAGCCACTGGTGACCACAACCATCGACTGATGTAAAGTGTTTAATATCCGTTGATCCATTAATTCTGTCTATACATGTAAATAATTGGTGTAAAATGCAGTTTGTCATCTTTTCATGGTCATCAGATATGACCTATTTGGATGTTCAGAGGCTCCGTAGTTACCGTGGAAACACTGTCATCTTCTACAACATTGATTCACCAGTAAAACCAATGGGGTTGGATCAGTGACAGTGGATGGACACACTGGGTTTATGTTCAGTTAATGATAGATTTTGCTGAAAAAGTCAGTTTTTCTTCAGTTTTCTCTGTTTCTGATATAATAACCCTCAACTTTAATCTGAAGTTTTATGAACATCTACATGAAAACACTGAAAACAAGGCAAAATACAGAGGCTGATATGATAATAAATAGTGATAAATCACTTAAGAAAGGTGAAATCTACAGAAAAACTCATTTGAGAACTGACACTAAGGTAGCTGTGGGTCTTTATGGGTTAAAAAGTCTAGACATCATGCTAATTTGTTAACACGTCAATGGTAATGTACAACTGTGAGGAAATTTGTATGTATTACTTGTATTAAATATATCACAATGTACCCTAAAAAATGTAATTCCCTCAACTGTCTTTGTCTGCAGTTGCGGAAAAATTTATTAAACCACCCTTGTTTTCTTCAATTTCTTGTTCATTTTAATGCCTAGTACAACTAAAGGTACATTTGTTTGGACAAATATAATGATAACAACAAAAATAGCTCGTAGTAGTTTAATTTCAGAGCTGATATCTAACCATTTTCCACGTTTTCTTGATAAAAACCAAAATCACTTCAGTTCTTACATCAATATCTATGGCATTGTACCGACAAGAACAGTGCTTTTCGGCATTCCATGTTTTCTTTTCTGTCTGTTCTAGTCACATGATACACACAGGAGTTAGCACTGGATTGCATAACCATTGTTTTTGATGACTTTTGATGGACTAATAATTTTTTCCGTGACTGTACATCTATGATATCAGCCTGTAAGAAACATCGCAGACTCCAACACAAACTTCACTTAAGAATCAGAGCATGTGCAAATGTTGTATATTGAACTGTTAACACTGCAGTGGGTAAACATCCCATAATGACCCTTCAGACTTCTGTGGCTCAGGTGATCTGAGATGATCCAAGACTTCTTCATCTCCTTTTCCTTTTTTAAGATGTAGAAAATCTAATCCGCGATGCAGGTTTTTGGCTAATCTGACATGTACGATCAACAGCTGCATTTACTGTTTGTTGTTCAAATTCCTTCAAATGCAATTCAACTCGTCATGTCACTTATATTTATTGTTCGGATTTGGACTGAGAGGAAACAACTGCAGAACAGAAGTGTATGTGTTTTATTCGCTGGTTTCATCTCCTTCAGCTTTCAAAGTAGGCGTCACTACTAAAACTGGTTTCATCTCTTTTCTTCTGCTCGTATTAGAACAGGTGTCACATTCATGTGTTCTATATCTGATATTAACCACATCCCCATTCAGCTACAGTCAGACTAACATTAATCCTCTTCTGTGAGTTAATGGAAAAAGCACTAATGGACGTAATCCTTCATGAATTGACAGCTGTTTGAAATATAGGTGGTACTATGGCAACGGGGGCCCCCAAAGGTCCCCATAAAGGGTTGGACCAGCCCTGCATCCTGTAACTATTAATATATATGTGTATATATACATATATATATATATTTATATATATATATATATATATATATATATATATATATATATATATATAAAATTTTAACTGATGGGGATTTAATGTCCTGCATCTTCTATTATGCTCCATGAGAGGTAACTTTGAAGAAAAAAAAAAGCAAGAAAGAAATTTATGCCACCGTTTACACACATGATCTTATTTAACTCTTAGATGTATCAGTGCGGTGAGGTTGTTTTCTTGCAATATCTTTGTAATGAAAAGCTGCTATTATATCATATTCCAGGTATTCCTAAAAAAACATGTTATTAACATCATGCCATTTAAATTTTTAAGTTACCTTTTTTAGATTTTAAGAAATTGTAGTTTTTGTGTTACTACCCCAGGGTTCCATAGGTGGGTCAAAAAGACTCGCATTAAATTTCAATGGAATTACATCTGAACATTTGATTTATTCAACAGCAAAACCAAAGAACTCACTCACTAAATGGATGCTAACATTGTTCTATTACTGTTATATGCTATATATTATTTACTATATATACTTTGCTTTTCAAATTTTCAAAATATTTAAAACAAGTGGTTCCAGGCACAACAAACTCCGCCCCTCACACATATTGGATCTTATTTCTGCATCGATCCACCTGATGTCATCATGTGTATGCGTGTGCTGATATCAGTATATCAGTTGCCTCTATATATGTGCCAAGTTTGAAGTAAATTGAAACAGAATTGATGTTTTTATAGACATTTGAAATGTTGTCCATTATAAATAAATGGGAGAAGAAAATAGATTTTAAAAAATTCATAAAAAAATGAACTTTGACCTACTTTTCCCAAAATGTAACCACATCTATTCTGGGTCACTGACAATCTATACACCCAATTTGTTATGAATTCAAACCAATAGTTTGGTTGCTTGAGTGTTAACAAACAAACAAACAAATCGAACCAAAACCAATTCCCCTTTCCTCCCCTTCAGGGGGCAGAAAAAAAACATTTTGAAATTGTGAAAAATGTTTAAAACCTTAAAAAATATTTCAAACATGAAATCATTCTTTTGTGGACCAAAATGTTACACAAATTACTATTTTTAATATGAAACAATGATAAAAGTGGCATAAAAATACATGATTTTAACATGGGTCATTTTTTACCCATTTATGGAAGAGTGGAGGATCCAAACACTCAGGCATCTAAGGGTTAAAAACAAAATTTTTTTTACATGTAAAGAAACAAATTTGTTGAACATACACTAAAGTATCATCTAGTTTAGTGACAAATAGTTCAATGGACTGCATATTTTGTTACGCATGATACATGTCACTTACACCAAAATGACTCTTACCTCGACATTTTTCACCTTTGTCTTTGAAAGAGAGGTGAAAAAGTATGAACCATGTGGTTCCAGGCACAACAAACCCCACCCCGTGCACTTATTGTAGCTTATTTTGGCATAAATCCAGCTGATGTCATCATGCCTATGCATGTGCTGATGTCAGCGTATCAATTGCCTCTATATATGTGCTGAGTTTGAAGTAAATTCAAACAAAATTGATGTTTTTATAGACATTTGAAATCTCACCCATTATAAGTCAATGGGAGATTTTTATTTTATTTTTTTAATTCATTAAAAATTTGATCTTTGCCTTACTTTTGCCAAAATGTAACCACATCTATTCTGGTTCACTGGCAATCTATAAACCCAATTTGATATGAATTCAACTAACAGTTTCACTGCTAAAGTGTTAACAAACAAACCAAACCAAAAACAATACCCCTTGCCTCCCCTTCAGGGGTGGGGTAAAAATGACAGAAGTGGCATAGAAACACATGATGATTTTAACATGGGTAATTTTTTTACCCATTTATGGAAGAGTGGAGGGTCCAAACACTCAGGCATCTAAGGGTTAAAAACAATATTTTTACCTCCGCCAAGGAGGTTATGTTTTTGCCAGGGTTTGTTTGTTTGTTTGTTTGTTTGTTTGTCTGTCCGTTAGTGTGCAACATAACTCAAAAAGTTATGGACAGATTTGGATGAAATTTTCAGGGTTTGTTGGAAATGGGATAAGGAAGAAATGATTAAATTTTGGTGGTGATCAGGGGTGGGGGGGCCCAGGGGGGGGCCACTGATCAGCCTTGGCGGAGGTCTGCGCTCTCCGAGTGCTTCTAGTTTTACATGTGAAGAAACAAATTTGTTGAACATACAGTAAAGTATCATCTAGTTTAGTGACAAATAGTTCAATGGACTGCATATTTTGTTACGCATGATACATGTCACTTGCACCAAAATGACTCTTACCTCGACATTTTTCACCTTTGTCTTTGAAAGAGAGGTGAAAAAGTATGAACCATGTGGTTCCAGGCACAACAAACCCCACTGCATGCACTTATTGTAGCTTATTTTGGCATAAATCCAGCTGATGTCATCATGTCTATGCATGTGCTGATGTCAGTATATCAGTTGCCTCTGTATATGTGCCAAGTTTGAAGTAAATTGAAACAAAATTAATGTATTTATAGACATTTGAAATGCCACCCATTATAAGTCAATGTTTTTTTTTAATTCATTAAAAATTTGATCTTTGCCTTACTTTTCCTAAAATGTAACCACATCTGTTCTGGTTCACTGGCAATCTATAAACCCAATTTGGTATGAATTTAACCAGTAGTTTTGCTGCAAACAAACAAACAAACCAAAAACAATACCCCTTGCCTCCCCTTCAGGGGTGGGGTAAAAATGACCGAAGTGGCATAGAAACACATGATGATTTTAACATGGGTCATTTTTTACCCATATATGGAAGAGTGGAGGGTCCAAACACTCAGGCATCTAAGGGTTAAAAACAATATTTTTTTTTTACATGTAAAGAAACAGTTTGTTGAACATACAGCAAAGTAACATCTAGTAAAGTGTCAAACAGTTAAATGGACTTTATTACATGTGATACTCCTCACTAATTACATCACATTTTTCACCATTTTCTCTGATAGAGAGATGAAAAAGTATGAATTCAATGAAAAATCACTTGAAGTTAAGTCATGTCGAGGCTGCAGATAGATGACGTCACCTCCATGACTTTGTAGTTGTGTAGTCTTTGGTATTTACGTGCTTTCACAGTCGAATACTTCCACACATTTACAGCAAACTGCAGCTTTGTTGACTTGTGAGATGATCTTTTATGACGGCGAACATTATGTGTGTAATTAACGGCACAAATCAAACAGCATCAGGAAGGTACTTGTCTCTTGCCATCAACTCTAATACTTGTTCATCCCATGTGACACAACCAGAAAGAATGAATTTTACACGGTGGCTTAAATTCTATTAATGTAAAACAAAAGCAAAGGAAGAGGAGTTTCCTGGCGAACGGAGGGGATGGGTGGTTGTTAACGGCCTTCACATGTCCAACTGGCTGCTGATTGGTCGACTAAATGAGCAGCTGCTTCCCCCTGCGTCTGTGACAGAAGAGTCAGCGCTCGGAGCCAACGATGCTTTAACTGAGAAGCATTTGTTACTGTTTTTAAGGGAGTTGAAATGTGCCCAGAAAGTCCCAGAGCACTTTGGAGGAAAAAAAAAAAACAAAAAAAAAACAACTTGCTAAAGGGCTTAAAAAAATATTATGGTTAAAGAAAGAGTGCAACATAGTTTTCTATGACTATCCTGATCGCCTATCTGTTTATATCTGTAAATTATATTCTCTTTCATGTATATCCTCCTAAGACCCAGGAAAGTAAATGTTTTGGCTTTTTTACATAAAATAATTGTATTGATTGGAAAAAAGCATAATGCAACAATTTTTCAGATACTATTTTTATTTTAATTTTATTTTTTTATGGAATGTTCTTTGAGGTGGACAGGATTTTTTTTCTAAGTAAAGCTGCGAAACTCTTGTCCCCTACAGAAAAGGCATTGCTGGGTATAAGTGTATTTGTTTTTATTAGTGGTTTTCATATTTTGAGATCCAGGTTTGGGTTGGTATGGGGGTCGCTATTGGTTCTGAGGGGGGGGTTATACTTTGTGTGTGTCAAAATCTTATATCATAAAATGTGAATTTCTTTCTTTTTTTTGTACAGTACTTTTGGTGATGTACAATGAAAATAAATTTAAAAAATTGATCAAAAACAAACAAAAAAAAAAGCGCTAAAAAACCACTAAGTTAGCAACACCGATCCTCTGGAAATGAACATAATAATGTGATTCTTTGTATTTGTTTTTATTAGTGGTTTTCATATTTTGAGATCCAGTTTGGGTTGGTATGGGGGTCGGCATTGGCTCTGGGAGGGTGGGGGTTGTACTTTGTGTGTCACAAAATCTTACATCATGAAATGTGAATTTCTTTTTTTTGTATGGTACTTTGATGATGCAAAATGAAAATAAATAACAAAATTGATCCAAAAAAAAAGAAAAAGTTGCAAAATGGCTTAAAAAATATATTATGGTTAAAGAAAGAGTGCAACATAATTATCTATGACTATCCTGATCACCTATCTGTTTATATCTATATTGTCTTTCATCTGTATATTTGTTTTTATTTGTGGTTTTTGTATTTTGAGATCCAGGTTTGGGTTGGTATGGGGTTCTTTGGGGGGGGGGGGGGGGGGGGGTATACTTTGTAAGACACAAAATCTTATATCATAAAATGTGAATTTCTCTCTTTTTTTTGTACTGTACTTTTGGTGATGCATAATGAAAATAAACCAAAAATTGATCCCAAACCATAAATAAATAAATAAATAAATAAAAGGCTTTAAAAAAACAAACAAAAAAAAAAAACAACAGTTAGCAACACTGATCTTCTCGAAATGAACATAATAATGTGATTCTGTGTATTTGTTTTTATTCGTGGTTTTCATATTTTGAGATCCAGGTTTGGGTTGGGGGGGGGGGGGTATACTTTGTGTGTCAAAATCTTATATCATAAAATGTGAATTTCTTTCTTTTTTTGTACTATGAAAATAAATTTAAAAAATTGATTAAAAAAAAAAAAAAAGCTAAATTGGCAACACCGATTCTCTGGAAATGAACATAATAATGCAATTCTCTGTATTTGTTTTTAATAGTGGTTTTCGTATTTTGAGATCCAGGTTGGGTTGGTATGGGGGTCGCCATTGATTCTGGGGGGGGGTTATACTTTGTGTGTGTCAAAATCTTATATTATAAAATGTGAATTTCTGTTTTTTTTGGATTGTACTTTTGGTGATGCACAATGAAAATAAATAAAAAAAATGATCAAAAAATAAATAAATAAGGGCAAAAAAACCACAAACAAAAAATGCGAAGTTGGCAACATTGATTTTCTGGAAATGAACGTAATAATGTGATTCTTTGTATTTGTTTTTATTAATGTTTTTTTTTTTTTTGGTGGGGGTATACTTTGTGTGTGTCAAAATCTTCTATCATAAAATGTGAATTTCTTTCTTTTTTTGTACTGTACTTTTAGTGATGCACAATGACAATAGATAAAAAAAATTATAAAAAAAAAAAATGCTAAATTGGCAACACCGATCCTCTTTACATGAACAATAATAATGTGATTCTTCGGCTGTAGAAAACGCTGTTACAGTTACATTACCGCTGTTATTTCCAGATTGATGTGACTATTTTACATTATGCAAAATAGCAGTTAAGCTAGCTCCAAAACATTATCCTTGATTTAGCTAAAGGTCACTTTTTATGGATGCGGCGAAACAACACGTCCGTGCGCTTCATTCATGTGGTTTGTGTGCAGCCACCTGACTTATTTTTCTCATTAGCTTCTATTCTTCTCATGCGCTGACAGCTGAACCATTTAATGTCACAGAATTTAATTACTGTGACCTTTACTCAACATACTCCACGGCCTCCGATCCGCCGCCGTTGCCACTGCCACTGCCGCCAGTGGGAATGCGGTCCTGTGTCTTACGTAATCCCGTTCCTTCCAAATTGATCCCGGAACATAAAGTGCGAACCGGAGATGTCATTAAATGTTACTAATGGACAGGCTTGAAATTTAAGTGCTTATTAAAAATCAGGGAAAGCACTACACATCCACGGCTACGTTTATGAGTTGGAGTGAGATAGCAGTTTGCGAGGGGTCAGCGGCGTGTTAAAGGTTCCCGTGGCAGCGATATTAACATGCGTACACTGTCCTCTGTTGTCTGGCCAGAACCCACCAGAATCACCATGAGGCCTACTAACATGGAGATTATTGTTGGCGAGAGCATCGTGTTACCCTGCCAGATTGCCTGTGATCCAGCTCTGGATGTCTCTTTCTCGTGGGCATTCAACGGCCAGCTCATCGACTTCCAGCGAGACGGCGATCATTTTGAGCGAGTGGGCGGGGTGAGTCATCCCAAGCATTAAATTCAGCTACTTACAGCCTATTCTGGGATTAATTGGGACGGACTGCGTGATGTGGAAGGGTACGCACCGCTGCCCTTCAGAGGGAGGGGGTGTCTCAGACCAGTGCTTCTGAACTGGTCTGGCTTCAGGACCCACTATCACCCCCTCAATAATATAATATAAGAGCCAAAGTGATAAAAGGAAAAGTTCTCAAATGGGAGGAAAAAGAAAGAAAAGGCTGTTACTATTTTTACCTCCGCTAAGGAACGACAGAGGTTATGAGTTCATCTGGGTTTGTCTGTTTGTTTGGATTTTGATGAAATTTTCAGGAAATGTTGAAATGGTGGTCATTGTGGGGGTGGGGGGAGTGGGGATTTTTTTGTTTATTTGTTTGACTGTTAGCAAGATAACTCAAAAAGTTATGGACGGATTTGGATGAAATTTTCAGGAAATGCTGATACTGGCACAAGGAACAGATTATTCAGTTTTAGTGGTGATGGGGGGGGGGGGGGGTTGAGCTGCCTTGGCAGAGGTCTGTGCTCTCCGAGTGCTTTTCTAGTTTGTTTGTTTGTTTGTCTATTAGCAAGATAACTCAAAAAGTTATGGATGGATTTGGATGAAATTTTTAGGAAATGTTGATACTGGCACAAGGAACAAATGATTAAATTTTGGTGGTGATCAGTGAGGGGGGGATGGGGGGGCAGATTATTTGTTTATTTGTCTGTTAGCAAGATAACTCAAAAAGTTATGGAAAGATTTTAATGAACAATCAGGAAATGTTGATACTGGCACAAGGAACAAATGCTTCTGCGCTCTCCGAGTGCTTCTCTAGTTACCTCTGCCAAGGAATGGTGGAGGTTCTGTTTTCATCGGGGTTTGTTTATTTGTTTGTTTGTTTGTCTGTTAGCAAGATAACTCAAAAAGTTATAAATGGGTTTTGATGAAATTTTCAGGAAATGTTGATACTGGCAAAAGGAACAGATTCTTCAATTTTAGTGGTGATGGGGGGGGGGGGGTTTGAGCTGCCTTGGCAGAGGTCTGTGCTCTCCGAGTGCTTTTCTAGTGTTTTTTTTTGTTTGTTTGTTTGTTTGCCTGTTAGCAAGATAACTCAAAAAGTTATGGATGGATTTGGATGAAACTTTTAGGAAATGTTGATACTGGCACAAGGAACAAATGATTAAATTTTGGTGGTGATCAGGGAGGGGGGGGGCAGATTATTTGTTTGTCTGTTAGCAAGATAACTCAAAAAGTTATGGAAAGATTTTAATGAAAAATCAGGAAATGTTGATACTGGCACAAGGAACAAATGCTTCAGTTTTGGTGTGTGTGGGGGGGGGGGGGCATGACTGATCTACCTTGGTGGGGTCTGCGCTCTCCGAGTGCTTCTCTAGTTACCTCTGCCAAGGAATGGTGGAGGTTCTGTTTTCATCGGGGTTTGTTTATTTGTTTGTTTGTTTGTCTGTTAGCAAGATAACTCAAAAAGTTATAAATGGGTTTTGATGAAATTTTCAGGAAATGTTGATACTGGCAAAAGGAACAGATTCTTCAATTTTAGTGGTGATGGGGGGGGGGGTTTGAGCTGCCTTGGCAGAGGTCTGTGCTCTCCGAGTGCTTTTCTAGTGTTTTTGTTTGTTTGTTTGTTTGTTTGCCTGTTAGCAAGATAACTCAAAAAGTTATGGATGGATTTGGATGAAACTTTTAGGAAATGTTGATACTGGCACAAGGAACAAATGATTAAATTTTGGTGGTGATCAGGGAGGGGGGGGATGGGGGGCAGATTATTTGTTTGTCTGTTAGCAAGATAACTCAAAAAGTTATGGAAAGATTTTAATGAAAAATCAGGAAATGTTGATACTGGCACAAGGAACAAAGGTTTAAATTTTGGTGGTGGTGGGGGGGCGGAGGTCTGCACTCTCCGAGTGCTTCTCTAGTTTCCTCTGCCAAGGAATGGCGGAGGTTATGTTTTCATCGGGGTTTGCTTGTTTGTCTGTTTGTTTGTCTGTTAGCAAGATAACTCAAAAAATTATGGATGGATTTGGATGAAAATTTCAGGAAATGTTGATACTGGCACAAGGAACAAGTGATTAAATTTTGGTGGTAATTGGGGTGGGGGGGAACAGATTTTGATGAAATTTTTAGGAAATGTTGACTCCAAGAGCTACACAGGTGAAGGTGCCAATTAATAACAAAGAAGTATTAGACTAGAACAAAGATGCAATCACATAACCCACGCATATTGCACAAACCCATATGCACAGGACTCGTAGATAGTTAAAAGAAACATGCTAGCAATAAATAACAATGACAAAGAATAAAATACAACAAGATAAGGCAAAAGATAAGAGATAAGACCATGACATTATTGCTCAATCCGGCTACTTCTTCATGAAACATTGTTCAAAATCCTGATTGTGGTGGACACGAACAAGTTTTTAAAGCGCTTCAGTTTACATTTGGGGACTCTATTACCTACCAGACAGTAGGAGTTCATACTCAGGGTAAAGGATATGAGAAGGATCAGATAAAGCTAGATAACTTCAATTTGTAGAAAGCTGTAGGAACCCTGATAAAGTGCAACTAGTGTTTCTTAAAGGGGTCATATTTTGCTAAACCTACTTTTATTAGTCTTTGGTTCATTTATTTGTGTATTTGGACCCTAATAGTTCATAAAGTTTGAATTTGAACCCTCCAGGTGCTGCAAAGCTATCTTTATATTCATTCCGGCAAAAATCGAGTGGATTTCTACAACCTGTTTCAATTCCTGCTTAATTTGTTACGTTTATATCTAGTTACGTCACAACATTTGCACATATAAGAGCAAAACTTCCGACGAACATTTCTCCGGGTACGACACATTTGTTTATCAGCAGCAGCGGTTGTAGTAAAAACTGAAAATATGTCCAAACTTCGAGCCGATTACCGAAAATGTTCAGTTGTTGGTTGAATGGGACAGAGCAGCACAGTCAACAACATGGAGGGGGCGGGGCCTGAAGTGGCTCATGTGCATTTAAAGGGCCAGCGCTCAAAACGACCTTTCTGATGTCATTTAATCAGTCAGTCAATTTATTACAAAATTATTACAAACAATCAAAATCAACAATTGTAATAGGATACACCAGAAGCAGTCCTCAGCTTAGACGTGATGAGAAACACAATTTACATTATAATCTTTAACCCTTTCATGCATGAATTGTGAGAACCTTAGTCAAGATTTTTTTTGTCAGTGTTTTTATTCCTCCTTAGGCATGAAAAAAACAATGCGATCAAGTTTTTTTTCCTATGGAGTTACAAAAATATCCACGCATTTAATTTTTGAAGTAAAGAAACATATGTTTAAAACCCAATATCAGAAAGTGATATGAAAACAATGAAATAAAAACATTTTTAATGCTGCCAATCTGATGTCTTCTCACATTTTAACATATTCTGATGGTAGTAATTACTCATTTCATGGACATAATATGCAAGAAAAACTTCTTGTCTAACAACTAACAATTGATTTACACTTAAACATGTCACTGCAGATCAGGTTTATCAAGAACAGCACAGTTACAGTAATGGTCTGAATGTCAGTGTATGGGATGGTGCGTAAGTGTTCACTGTGTTGGCTGATATGGAACTAAAACAACAAAACCCATGAATATACCAGAGAACAGCTGGAGAAGAACTGTCCACTGTAGTGACCTATGCATGAAAGGGTTAATAAATTACATTACTCAGAAATAGGGTTGAAAATGAACCTGTGGAGTTGAATTAATGAAGAATTCAGACCCAAGCAGAACATTTACAGTTTATGTAGACCACAGGGAAATGTTTGAAAATGCAGAATTCCATTTAAAAAAGCTAAATATCACTGCTTTAACATTATTTTTGCACTGTAAACAGGTTTACTTTTGCGTCATGACCCACCAGTTGAATATCACAGTCTTAAGGCGGCCTTACATTGTGCGAGTTTAGAGACGATTTCTCACTCGTGCGACTATTTCTAAGATCGGGCCAGATGTGCCTCTAATCGTGTGTCGTGCTTCGTGCAGTGTACAGGGGGTAAAGAGAAGCGATTAGCACCTCACGACCACCTCACGACCAGCAATCATGTGTTCGCAAGGAAAACGGAGCTGTTTGAAATCCTCCTCGCTCCTCGTGAGGGTATCGTACTGTCAAAGCAGTGCCACGAGCCCATGTGCCTCAAATTCTCACACTGTGCATGCGCGAATACAATAATAGCCAGCTACTGTAAGCTAATTCTAAGCTAACAGTAGCTGGCTATTGGCCTAGTGCAGTTTAGCTTTTGCAGCTTACCTCTAGTTCCCTTTGCTGTAGGATTGACAGCCCATACTGTCCACGTCTGGCCAACCAATTCCTGCACCAAACACGTCACCGTCTTTTCTTCTTTTTTGATTCCCTGCAGATAATGGCACATATTGCCAAAGCAGCTCATTGGTTTTTGTTTAGCGCTACCATTTCGTGACTCACACCAATACACAATCGTCTATGCACTTTCGGATTCTTTGGTATTTTAACGTTGTATTTCCGGATACAACACTTGAACGTGTCATACGTCCTCTGGTGTATGGTCCTACAGCGTGAACAGTCAGGTCGCGTACGAGCATCGGTCCGTACAGTGTGAGAACATGAATCGTGAGTCTGACCTTACGAATGATTCGCACAGTTTGAGATGAAGCTGCGTGCAACGATCGAAATAATCGCACAGTGTATGGCCGCCTTTAGACGCCAATAAGACCCAAGTAAAGGCAGGAATGTGCGTCAGACTCGTCCGTATAGAAGGTTTCTCTGTGGTCAGTGCCGAGCAGAATATCAAAAAGATCTATTTCAGTGAAAAGAATCCACTACATTCCTTCATTCATATGCAGGTAAAAGCTTCAATGAACGGCGCTATCAGGTCACTAATAGGGATCCTTACTTTTGAATGGGCTGTGTGAGCTGCCATGTGTTGCACTTTCAAAACTGTATTGGTAAAATGCCATTTCACTCATGCAGCCCTCATTAATAAAGTCTTTATACTTTTTATCCCTTCAACTTCTAATTTCCTTACCTCAAGGGAGAACATTTTCTTATCATCTCCCTCCGCCATAATTGAATTTGCATACCTATTTATGAATCTTGAGCCTCGAAATAATTAAGTAATGAGCTGGCTGGCATTCACCAAGGGCAGGCCTGGCACAAGTAAATGTTCATTTGAAATCCTTCTGCCTTGAAATAATGATAAGTGACGACTCTTTGTTGAGTATTTGTTCTGTTTGATGAAGGGCAAAGTCAATTGTTCGGAGCTTGTCGTTATGAAATGACTACCACGCGCACTTTTCTGTGTTTTTATAGTGCCATTCATCATTCAAGGTCGACAGTCTGATCGCTGCCATTCATGTGTTTAAAGTTGACACCCTATCTGAATGCCCTCGTACTGTTTTGGACATGTCACATTCATTTCTCCGTGAATGCAAATGGCAGTTACTAATGACATTGAAATGTGTGTGGGGATATAATGAGGTATAGTTTCCAGAGAATCTGTTTCTCCTGTCGAGGGAGATTATCAGGCCCCTGCCCAACAGCTTCTGATGAATTAATTAACATAATTAAAGCAAATCTGCTTCTTCGCTTCCTTCCTGCCAAGGTAGGACGCCTCGCTCTCCGTCGCGAGCTCTCAGGTCGGCCAGGTGGCGTCTGACATTGGAGAGAGAATCAGACACGGCGAGCGGTGTACGCAAACTGTCATACCCGAGAAGGCGAGACGAAAGCAAAGGGGAAGGAGAAAAAAAAAAAAAAAAAAAGTGAAAACGGATAGAAAGTGGTAGAGGAGGGAGGGGCTTTAGCATGTGTTTTGCACCGAAGTGGCGTTCCATGGCGTTGGGCTCTGCTTCGTCAGGCGCTTCAGAGGGGCGGAGCTATGAGCAGTCGCCGCTGGGGGTGATGAAATGTGCTAGGACGGCACCAGTCGTCCCTCTGGGGGCTCGTGAGCAGAGCAGCGAACACCTCTTCACAGGCTGACATGTTCTATGAAAGGCTGATTTAACCCTTCAACGCCCACAACTATTAGAGCAACGACTTCTAAAGGATTTATCACCATTTTCATTCATTTTATTCACATTTATATTAAAGATCCAAGTATAACAACATTCCATTTTGCATTTACATTCTGTGAAATGGGACACCCTGGGAAGCTGAAGAGGTTTAGAGAGGGGCCCAGACACAAAGAATAAATACCACATGTAACAATAACGCAACACATTTTACAGCACAGGTGTCAAACATGCGGCCCAGGGGCCAAATCCGGCCCACCAAAGGGTCCAGTCTGGCCCCTGGGATGAATTTCCAGTCACAAGTGTTTGGTCCTGGAGGATTCTGTTGGGTTTCTGTAAATTGGCTTAGAGTCTGGTTTTGACTAACTCTATATGTAAAGTGTCATGAGATCACTTTTGTTATGATTTGGTGTCATATGAATACAATTTGATTGATTGATTTGTGAAATGCAAAAATTACACTGAAGATTTTAATCATTTTAGTTCAGGGACCACAAACAGACCACTTAAATCTCCAGTAGGTAGGGATGGGAATTGTTAAGAATTTAACGATTCCGATTCCATTATCGATGTTGCTTATTGATGTGATTCCTTATCGATTTTCTTATCGATTCTCATTGGCTGAGGGAATAAAATAGTACAAACGGGTGTGTTTGCATTAACTGTCTTTTATATTTCCATCTCTGCACAGAAAATAGAACATATACAGTTTGTACAAATAATAATAACAGAAGACCCCCGGCCGGTTTGGGGGGTGGGGGTGGGCGTACAGTGAAAGTGAAACTAAAGACTCTTTACTAATTCCTCTATTGCTGTATTTCTACTACGTGGAACTGGTTCAACTCGGCTCGTCTCCCGTTGTTGTGCATCTCATTTCCTTTCCCTTCTTCCCTTCGGAAACTTGTATTTGAGGAGTTACGACGCTTGTTGCCCACACCGGAACCGGAACCAGCCCAGCGTTCACTCTGCCGCTACATTCACAAGCGCTGCTAAGTAGCTTATCAAATTCGTGACATTCCTGTAAATGAATCACATGCTGTGGACAAATGTTTGAGGATATTGGAGGGATTCCACCCTTTTGAAGACATGGAAGCTTTGACAGTGTTCCAGTGGACCTGGTGTGGTCTGTTTAAACCGTTTCTGCCTCAACACCATGTTGGCTAAGTTCTGACCAAAAAAATGCAGTGTACGTGTGACGTCATGGCGCATGCACAACGAAGGTGGAATCGATAAACAGAATCGTTAAGCAGGCAGGCAAATGATTCCAAGGAATGGAGCTACTGGGAACTGGCTCTCAAAAAGAACCGGTTCTCGATTCCCATCCCTACCAGTAGGTCAGATCAGTAAAACACTGTCATAATAACCTATAAATACTCACAACTTCACAACTCCAAAATTTTCCCTTTGTAAATGTAAACGTTTCCATGTCGTCTTACTGTATTTACACTAAAACAAACTAAATTTTCACAAAAACACAAACAACCTCAACAAATATGAACATTTTGAAATGTCTGAAGTATAATTTTAACAATATTCTGCCTGTTATTAAATGTTTTGTGTATTTGTTGATCCACTGTGATTTGTATGTTATAATTTACATGTACAAATGATAAACTGAGACATAATATTGTTAAAATTGCACTTAGTTTTCTTAAGAAATTTTCATTTGTTCATGTTATTCACAGTGTTTTAAAAGATAGTTGGTAAATGTAAACATTTTCATCGCACAATTTTTTTTTTTTTTTTTTTGCTCTGAAACATAGAGGAAAGTTTGGAGTTGACATTATTTATATGTTATTATGTTATTATTTCACTGGACCGGCCCACTTCAGATCAAATTTGGCTTAATTTGGCCCCTCAACTAATATGAGTTTGACACCCCTGTTTTACAATAAGACAAACCCAAAAAAAAACCCCACCCCCCCATTTTCAAGCAACCACAGTCTCACACAGTACAGGTTTACGTGATAAGCACAACGATCCACAGTCTCACTCACATTCACAAAATAAAATAATTTATCACAATATTATCCTCTGCATTTTGAATTTGTCAATAACAATCATGTATTTTCCTATATTTAATTCACTGATTATGTAGATGTTCATAAAAAGTCAGTGTTAATTCATAGGTCATTAGATCAAATCAGAAAAAAAGCTGGAAAAAGTGGCCTTTTCTATAGAATATGTCATTAGTTGATTTATTATTTTAGCTGTTTTTGTTCATTGTTGCCCATTTTATTATTATATGTTTAGGTTGTGACTTGTTTTGTTCAAGTTACTTATTATTTTGTTTATTTATTTTCAGTTTTTTTTTTTTTTGCTTAGTTTTTCACATTATTTATTATTTTGTACATTTTCTATTGCTATTCGTTTACTTTTATTATTTATTTTTTAATATATATAAAGTTCCAATTAAAGTTGAGGGTTATTATGTCAGAAACAGAGAAAACTGAAGAAAAAGTGGCTTTTTCAGCAAAATCTCTCATTAACTGAACATAAACCCAGTGTGTCCATCCACTGTCATTGATCCAACTCCATGGGTTTTACTGGGGAATCAATGTTGTAGAAGATGACGGTGTTTCCACGGTAACTACGGAGCCTCTGAACGTCCAAATGGGTCAAATCTGATGAGCATGAAAAGATGAATAACTGTATTTACACCAATTATTTACATGGATTGATTGGATTAATAGATCAACAGGTATTAAACATTTTAAATCGGTAGATTGTTTTATTCGATAGAGGATGTTTGGGTCTTTATGGGTTAAAAGGCGACTGGAAGGTGGATTTTCATGCATAGATAGATAGATAGATAGATAGATAGATAGATAGATAGATAGATAGATAGATAGATAGATAGATAGATAGATAGATAGATAGATAGATAGATAGATAGATAGATAGATAGAACAGAAATAAAAGAACATATAATAAATGGATCCTTTATGTATGGGACTGTTTTAGAATTCAGCTCAGGGCTACAGTTAAAAAAGCGGTTTTTCATTCAAATCAATGTTCATTTGAATGATGTGGTATCAGTTAATAAAATCACAAGGTCGACTTTTTAATATATGCCTTTTCCTGTAGATGAGTAAAGATTGAGCCTGAACTCCTTTAACTCTGCTCTAACTAATGCACTTTTTGGTCCGTGTTAATAGACAGTAGACTGTTTTCAGGTCAGTCCTTTATATAAACAGCACTAACCCAGGTTAGAGGGCTCCTGGTACAGTTTACAGCTACATGTTCTTTCATATCCAAGAAAATCTGACCCATCCACACTAATCCTGATATTTATTTATTTATTTAGTTCATTCGTTCGTTAGTTAGTTAGTTAGTTAGTTAGTTAGTTTTATTGATTTATTTTAAAAATGGAAATGGTTCAAGCTTACTGATTGCTACTAACTGACTTCTTTGCACAACATAATATATAAATGAAAATTCAAGGAAGCAAAAAATAACTAGAAAAGCACTTGGAGAGCGCAGACTTCCACCAAGGCAGATCAGGTCATGTAAAATACAGTTATTAATACATGTTGATTGACTAATCCTATCAATCCATGTAAATAATTGGTGTAAAATACAATTTTTCATCTTTTCATGGCCATCAGATATGACCCATTTGGATGTTCAGAGGCTCTGTAGTTACCATGGAAACTGTCATCTTCTACAACATTGATTCACCAGTAAAACCCATGGAGTTGGATTAATAACAGTGGATGGACACACTGGGTTTATGTTCAATTAATGATAGATTTTGCTGAAAAAGTCACTTTTTCTTCAGTTTTCTCTGTTTCTGACAATAATCCTCAACTTTGATCTGATCTTTTATGGACATCTACATGATCAGGGAATTAAATATGGGAAAATACCTGATATATACTGTAAAAACACAAAATACAGAGGGTAATATTATAATAAATGGTGATAAATCACTTGAGAAAAGTTAAATAAAGACAAAAAAAAACTTTTTCGGAACTGCCACATGGGTCTTTATGGGTTAAATTAAAATAATTCCAACTGTGATGCATGACCTTGTGGATCCCAGTCCCAGTTCTTTATGGTACATGCACAGACTCTTACAATGTTACCCTTATTTTTCAAGTTCAGGCTTCCAAGTTAATAATAATTTCTATTATTGATTTTTTTTTTTTCAATCTACCAATTAATGATCAGAAACACTGTAAAAAAAAAAAAAAAAAAGTCTCCCATTTCTTCACATTTTCCCACAGCAGTGCAACACAGTGATAATTTTTTTTCTTAGTCGACTGATTAATGATTGCCGCTTTATTTGGCTCATTTTTATGCAGTATTCAGACAGATTGGTCAATGTATTGGTGTCATAACGGTCTTAACTTCAAACTGATTTAATCTTTTACCAATGACGAACCACAGATATTAACGATCCAACTATTTCTCCAGCGAACTTTTCATTTTTGTTTAATTTATGGCTAAAAAAATGCCATGAACTGGCTTGTGTTTTATGGCTGGGGTAAAATGTAGGATCATTAGTGTAAGGATTAGACTTATCTCTTTAAAATTCCTAAGGCCAAACATAATAAAAACATCTTTAAACAGATGAGAACATTTGCAATGTTTGCTGTGATGTTTTGTCTGTTCCCTCACGGCCATCACATGCATTCAGCTTATGTAAAATAATATTTGCTCTTTTCACCCGCAGTTATACTCATATCTTGCTTGAGCTTATGTATTTACACAATAATTAGGATTGTCTTGCCAATTAACGACAGAATGTTTGCTTTGCGTGTCCTGTGTGTGGCTGGTGGCTGTTTGTAGGGGGTAGGGGGTGGGGGTTGAAGTGGGGGTGGGGGGCGTTGGATGGTGGGGTAGCGCCTGAAGGGCGGCCAACAGCATTATTTGTGCAGAGTACATCTGCCATGTCTGTTGTTGGTATTTGAAGAGATGCAAAAATCAGTGGCCTGGAGAAGCTGCAATTGAGCAGAGCATTAGAAATGGTAAAATATGCCGGAGTCAGAATCTCAAAGAGGGGAATAAAAGTACTTCTCCACAGCTTTGGTCTGTTTTGTTTTTAATGACTGACTCTCCTTTCAGACTATATCAGGGGATCTGATGATTCGTAACATCCAGCTGAATCACGGCGGGAAATACGTCTGTGTTATTGACACTGATGTGGAGAGTCTGTCCACCTCTGCAATCCTGGTTGTCAAAGGTAAGAGAAATATTTGATTTCTCCAGCTTGCACTATGTCTACAGTATAAATAAACTAGTAATCTGTCATTGAAACATCTGTAGGAGTCTTCAGGATGTTGAGGGAGATTTATAGAGAAAAATCCTTGAGGCTTCCTGCAGGAAAAGAGAAACATAGATACTGTAGAGCTCATGTTTAACCCGTAAAGACCCAGAGCTACTTCTGTGTCAGTTCCCAAATGATTTTTTTTTCTTTATTTTTTCACCTTTTTTAAGTGATTTACCACCATTTATTCTAATATTATGCTCAGTATTTTACATTCTTAAGTGTAAATCAGGAATTTTCCTACATTTAATTCAATGATCAGGTGGATGTTCATAAAAGCTCCAATTAAAGTTGAGGGTTTTTACCTCCCCCCCCAAAAAAGGGGAGGTAAGGGGTATTGGTTTTTGTCTCAGTTTGTTTGTTTAACACTTTAGCAGCAAAACTATTGAATGAATTCATATCAGATTGGGTTGATAGATTGACAGTGACCCAGAACAGATGTGGTTACATGATCAGTGAATTAAATATAGAAAAATACACAACCTGGAAATATAGAAGATAATATTATAATAAATGGTTATAAATCACTTAAGAATAGTTAAATAGATCATATTGAACCTGAGGCAACAATTGCAATATTTGGCATTATATTACATTCTTTTAACCAAAAATCTAAAAACCTGATTGCCTTCACCACTCTTCTAGCTCGTAGACTAATACGACTAAAATGGAAAGATAAACAACCTCCAACATTTAAATCTTGGTTTCTGGATCTTTTACATCATTTAACATTGGAAAAAATCAGATATTCTATAAGAGGATGTGCCAATAAGTTTTTCAGTACCTGCCAACCTGTTCTGAATCCCATAAAAAAGGTAGATCCTTCACTTATTCCAGAGGAGTCTTATTAATATGAAAATGTGACTAATATCTGTGTCCCTATTTTTATTTGTTATTATTATTACTGTCAATTATCTTTTTTTTTTTTGTTTGTTTTTTTTTTTGTTTGGTGCAACAGGGTGGGGATGTTCATGGGTTTGGGATTTTAAAAAAAAGAAATGACAGTATTATGCTTGTCTGTGACGAGATATGCAATAAAAAACACTTTGAACAAAAAAGGAATAGTTAAATAGAGAGAAAAATTATTTTAGGTACGGCCACAAAAATACCACTGGGTCTTTATGGGTTCAATACAATAATCCTAAAATAACATTATCCCTGAGGGGGGGGCAAGGGGTATTGTTTTTGCTTCGATTTGTTTCTTTGTTTGTTAACACTTTAGCAGCAAAACTATTGGTTGAATTCATACCAAACTGGGTTTATAGATTACCATTGACCCACAATTAATGTGGTTAAAGTTTGTGAAAAGTAGGTTGAAGTTCAAATTTTTTATCAAATTTTAAAATCTTTTTTTTTTTTCCCATTTACTTATAATGGGCGAAATTTCACATGTCTATATAAACACCAATTTTGTTTCAATTTACTTCAAACTTGCCACATACAGGGGTTGGACAAAATAATGGAAACACCTTAAAAAATCAACAAAATATAATTTAATATGGTGTAGGTCCGCCTTTTGCGGCAATTACAGCCTCAATTCTCCGAGGTATTGATTCATACAACTTGTGAATTGTTTCCAAAGGAATTTGAAGCCATTCTTCAGTTAGAATACCCTCCAACTCTTTTAGAGACGATGGCGGTGGAAATCGACGTCTTACTTGAATCTCTAAAACTGACCATAAATGCTCAATAATGTTGAGGTCTGGGGACTGTGCCGGCCATACGAGATGCTCAATTTCATTAGAATGTTCCTCATGCCATTCTTTAACAATTCTAGCTGTATGGATTGGGGCATTATCATCTTGAGGTGAAGGTGTTTCCATTATTTTGTCCAACCCCTGTATATAGAGGCAACTGATATGTTGACATCAGTACATGCGTAGACATGATGTCATCAGCTGGATCAATGCCAGAATAAGCTACAATATGTGCAAGGGGTGGGGTTTGTGTTGCCTGGCACCACTTGTATCAGAAACAGAGAAAATGGAGGAAAAAGTGACTTTTTCAGTCAAATATAATAATAATAAAATACATTTTATTTATAAGCGCCTTTCAAGACACCCAAGGACACTGTACAAGATAAAACAAACAATCCATAAAATACAAAGAAATAAACAGATTAAAACAAATAATTACTATTTATAGAAATGAAGTTGTAGAATGGAGAGTAGAGCTTATGGGGGGTAGGCTATTCTGAAAAGGTGAGTTTTGAGTCTGGATCAAATCTCTCATTAACTGAACATAAACCAAGTGTCTCCATCCACTGTCATTGATCCAACTCCATGGGTTTTACTGGTGAGTCAGTGTTGTAGAAGATGACAGTGTTTCCATGGTAACTACAGAGTTTCTGAACATCCAAATGGGTCATATCTGATGACCATGAAAAGATGACAAACTGTATTTTACACCAATTATTTACATGGATTGATAGGATTAGTGGATCAACAGTTGTTAAACTTTTTATATCACTGAATAGTTTTGGTCACCAGTGGATGTTTGGGTCTTTATGGGTTAAGTCTCATACTGTACTGTTAAGTAGAAGTTACACACATGCCGTACACACAGCGTGGTATGTGTTCCTTCCTTCCAGCTGGGCTGAGGATTCATTGATATGTGCTGGGTGTATGCAGCCCACTGTGCGGGCCTATCTCTGGTGATTTACATTGGTATTCATGCCCTTAACAAACTGTAATAGCTGTCCCAGGTGCTTTGAGAAGGCAATGTTTATCACAGAAAATGACTATAATTGGCTCATTTACACATCGGCAAAATATCATGAAAAACATTTGAATAATGGAGCAGCAGCGCAAACAACACCAACATGGTAAAGCCAGAGCCGTAAACACGTCTTCTCTCACCTCCTTTATTCTTCTCACTGGTCTTTTTTTTTTCCTCCCATTTTTGTAAATTATTCCATCCAGTGGCTCTTTGACAATCCGGTGATCCCATGTTCAGTAAGCACTTTGGAGAAGAAAAAGCCTCCACGTGCACACGCCAAGGACGAGGCCTTAATTAACGCCGCACTTGTGGCCTTGACGCGTAGCCGAGGCTTGATGAAGGAGGGGAGACTTCTGGAAATGGATAGGACCTCTGGAGAAGTTCACATGCTGCATATTCTCTGATTGATTCAGGTCCGCCGGGGCCTCCGGATAAGGTATCGGTGGAGGAGATCACGGACAGCACCGCCCAGCTCTCCTGGACTCCAGGAAGAGACAACGGCAGCCCCATCACCGGCTACATCGTCCAGGCTCGGACGCCCTTCACTGTGGGCTGGCAGGCTGTGGACACGGGTAACAACCACTCAAACATGTCTGTAGCATCAGTCTGCACATGTCTGTTAGGTTTTAGTTCACTGTCCAGGAGACCATGAGCTGTTGTGAAGGCCGTGTCCATCATCGTCTTCGTCGCCATCTTCGTCAGCAATTTCTTCAAACATCTTCTTCTCTGAAACTACTGGTCGGATTCATTTCAGTTTCTTTACATAGCTTCTTTGAGACAATGTCTACACAGTGTGCTCACAGTTTTTAGATTATTTGATGTTTGAATTTTTGAAGAAGAAAAACTGTTTTTCTTATACTCGTACCTCATGCTCCTACACACCTGTCCCCTGAAGACATTTTAGGTGTGCGCTAACGTATTTAAATTTTTGACAATTTCTTTGAATTATTAAAAATGTGCCTTTACTTATAATGGTCCATATTTTGATGCTTGTAACATGTAAATGATTACAGATATCAATATAGTTCCTATTCATCACTTATAGAAGTCATATATGGACTTTGATTGAATTAGTTGAATTCTCCTCCAGTGAAAGTACCACCCACTTCACTGATAGTAATAGATAATAGATAGTAAGCCATATATGGACTTTCATTTGGGTCCATGGTAAATATATGTCGAGGCCCAAAACGGAATCTGGCCCGATTCAGAATCGGGCCGGCCCAGAATGGAATTCTATTCTAGGCCGGCCTAGAATGGAATCCTGCTGCTATAATGTTATTTTTATACCATGTTTAATGCAAATGATCTAAATTATTACAAAAATGAATACATGGAATTTGCAAATATGTGAAAAAAAAAAATGCAACAAACAACATTTTAATTGTAAACTATAATACACTTTATTTACAAATAGAACCTAGTGGTACTCCCCACCAATATATGGTACAGTGAAATCGACTGAAATTGACAATAGTTACTCAGGGTATGCAAGACTGAAAATGTAAAATTATGACAAATTATGGAATTATGGATCATTTGCTTTAAACATGGTATAAAAATAACATTATAGCAGCAGGATTCCATTCTAGGCCGGCCTAGAATAGAATTCCATTCTGGGCCAGGCCGATTCAGAATCGGGCCAGATTCCGTTTTGGGCCTCAACATATATATACTGTTTTTTGCACACTTTTCTGGTGCCCACAGCGCTTTTCAAAGCCTCACATTCACCCACACACTCTTACACCAGTGGGTGACTGCTGCCATGCAGAGGCACCGCCAGGTCCTACTGGGAGCAATGTAGGGTTCAGTGTCTTGCCCAAGGACACTTCGACATGTGGACAGTTGGGGGAAGGATTCAACCCACCGACCCTTTGGTCATTGGACATCCCATTTTACCAAGTGACCCACAGCCGTCCATGACCTTTGCCCTTCAGTGACCTATAAAGGTCAAACTCAAGGTCACCAATGTTTAGATTTCAACAGTCTTCTTCTCTGAAACTTTTAGTCGGGTTTAATTTAAATTTTTTTATGTTGCTTCCTTAGGACAATGTCTACGAAGGTCGTTCACAGTTTTTAAACATTGGGATTTTGGGCAAATTTTTAAAATATTAAAAATGTACCTTTACTTCTAAGGGTCCATATTTTGATGGTTTATCACATGTAAATGGTTACAGATATCAGTATAGTTATTATTGAGTACTGATAGGAAGTCATATATGGACTTTCATTTGGGTCCATGACCTTTGACCTTTAGTGACCTTAAATGGTCAAACTCAAGGTCGCCATTGTCTAGATTTCAATATTCTTCTCTGAAATTATAGGTCGGATTCATTTCAAATTTTTATGTAGCTTCCTTAGAACAATGTCTACAAAGTATGCTCACGTTTTGTTCTTGTTTTTTTATTGATTTTTGGGTTTTTGGCGATTTTTTAAAATATAAAAAATATGCCTTTACTATCCCATGACACATTCTTATGCCTTGGGCCCACTGTTGGTATTCTTGTTCTGAGAATCCATTCCATTCCAATCCAATCCCCTGAAGTACCTCTGTTGGACTTCATTTGTTAAATGGAAATGAAAATACAAATTTGATTGAAAAAAAACAAAATATGTCTTTACTTATATTGGTCATTATTTTGATGCTTAGAACATGTAAATGGTTACAGATATCAGTATAGTTACTATTGAGCACTGATAAGAAGTCATACATGGACTTTCATTTGGGTCCATGACCTTTGACCTTTAGTGACCTTAAATGGTCAAACTCAAGGTCCTCAATGTCTAGATTTCAACAATCTTCTCTGAAATTATAGGTCGGATTCATTTAAAATTTCTATGTAGCTTCCTTAGAACAATGTCTACAAAGTATGCTCACAGTTTTTTTTTTTTTTTAATTGATTTATGGGTTTTTGGTGATTTTTTAAAATATTAAAAATATCCCTTTACTATCCCATGACACATTCTTATGCCTTGGGCCCACTGTTGGTATTCTTGTTCTGAGAATCCATTCCAATCCATTCCATTCCCTTGAAATACCTCTGTTGGACTTCATTTGTTAAATGGAAATGAAAATACAAATTTGATTGCAAAAACAAAAAAATATGCCTTTACTTATAATGGTCATCATTTTGATGGTTTATCACATGTAAATGGTTACAGTTATCAGTATAGTTACTATTGAGCACTGATAAGAAGTCATATATGGACTTTCATTTGGGTCCATGACCTTTGACCTTTAGTGACCTTAAATAGTCAAAATCAAGGTCCCCAGTGTCGAGATTTCAACAATCTTCTCCGAAATTATAGGTTGGATTCATTTAAAATTTTTATGTAGCTTCCTTAGGACGATGTCTACAAAGTATGCTCACGTTTAGTTTTTTTTTTTTGTTTTTTTTAATTGATTTTTGGGTTTTTGGCAATTTTTTTTTAAAATATTAAAAATATCCCTTTATTATCCCATGACACATTCTTATGTCTTGGGCCCACTGTTGGTATTCTTGTTCTGAGAATCCATTCTATTCCAATCCAATCCCCTGAAGTACCTCTGTTGGACTTCATTTGTTAAATGGAAATGAAAATACAAATTTGATTGAAAAAAAAACAAAATATGTCTTTACTTATATTGGTCATTATTTTGATGCTTAGAACATGTAAATGGTTACAGATATCAGTATAGTTACTATTGAGCACTGTTAAGAAGTCATACATGGACTTTCATTTGGGTCCATGACCTTTGACCTTTAGTGACCTTAAATAGTCAAAATCAAGGTCCCCAGTGTCGAGATTTCAACAATCTTCTCCGAAATTATAGGTCGGATTCATTTAAAATTTTTATGTAGCTTCCTTAGGACGATGTCTACAAAGTATGCTCACGTTTAGTTTTTTTTTTTTGTTTTTTTTAATTGATTTTTGGGTTTTTGGCAATTTTTTTTTTAAATATTAAAAATATCCCTTTATTATCCCATGACACATTCTTATGTCTTGGGCCCACTGTTGGTATTCTTGTTCTGAGAATCCATTCCATTCCAATCCAATCCCCAGAAATACCTCTGTTGGACTTCATTTGTTAAATGGAAATGAAAATTCAAATTTGATTGCAAAAAAACAAAATATGCCTTTACTTCTAATGGTCATTATTTTGATGCGTATATCATGTAAATGGTTACAGTTATGAATCTAGTTCCTTAGGGACGGCCAGGGCTCAGATAGTAGAGCGGGTTGTCCAATAACCGAAGGGTTGGCGATTCGAATCCCGCTCTGTCCATGTGCCGTTTTGTCCTTGGGCAAGATACTTCACCCTCCTTACCTCCAGTGCTGCTACTCACACTGGTGTATGAATGCGTGTGAATGTTCGATGGTGGTGGGAGGGGCCTTAGGCGCAGATTGGCAGCCACGCTTCCGTCAGTCTGCCCCAGGACAATTGTGGATACAAATGTAGTTTACCACCACCAGAGGGTGAATGTGAGAGCGAATGAATAATGGATCCTCTGTACGTGCTTTGAGTATGCGTTCATAGAAAAGCGCTGTGTAAATCTAATCCATTAAATTAAATTAAAATGATTACTGATAGAAGTCATATATGGATTGAATTAGTTGAGTTCTCCTCCAGTGAAAGTACCGCCCACTTCTATTGTCAGATTGATCTCCTACATCGAAACCACAGGACTCTACAGGGTGGGGAAGCAAAATTTACAATATTTTGAGGCAGGGATTGAAAGACAGTGTATGACCAATTAGTTTATTGAAAGTCATGAGAATTTATTTGCCACAAGAAAATTGACATAATAGAAAATGTTTTTTTCTATGTGTCCTCCTTCTTTCTCAATAACTGCCTTCACACACTTCCTGAAACTTGCGCAAGTGTTCCTCAAATATTCGGGTGACAACTTCCCCCATTCTTCTTTAATAGTATCTTCCAGACTTTCTGGTAATAGTTTTGCTCATAGTCATTCTCTTCTTTCCATTATAAACAGTCTTTATGGACACTCCAACTATTTTTGAAATCTCCTTTGGTGTGACGAGTGCATTCAGCAAATCACACACTCTTTGACATTTGCTTTCCTGATTACTCATATGGGTAAAAGTTTGTGAAAAGATATGGATAATAGGGTTAGGTATGATTATGACATCAATATATGTTTGGTTTCAGAATGACTGACGTAGTGCCTGCTGAGAAAAAACAACTAAATATTCATTGTAAATTTTGCTTCCCCACCCTGTAACATAGAGACAGAACCTGACAACCTCACAAATTCAACTGGTATTGTTTGTTGATAGAACATGCCGCTCAGATCCAGGGACACCGGTCCTATTTTTAGTCCTGGACAGGTGCTAATGCTCTAATGTCTGAACCTTCTACTGGATGCACAGCTACACTATTACACTGCTGTATTTCTTTCTCATCGCCTTCAACCTCAATAATAATTCATGTCCACGCTGAGCCTCTGTTTTCCTTCTTCTTCTTCTTCTTCTTCTTCTTTGGATTAGTCCGACTGGATGTTAGTCCTTCCTCACTGACCCCACACTGACCTCCCTTCACTGACTCCTTGTACGTTTCAGGAAGATTTTATTGTTTACCTTTAAATTATCTATCAACCCACCTCGCCAACAAGATCTAGGTTGAAGCACAGAGGAGAGGAGATTGCACTTTAACAGATGTAACCTCTGAATTCGGTTACAAACTGCCTCTGCACATTAACTCGACTCCGACGCTGCATGATTTAAATCCGGCTTAAAGCACACTGTTATTCTTTGGTTTCTAACTCTCTAGGAGAATTACCTGCTTCTTTATGTTTTCTTACTAGATTGTACAGCATTTGGGCTTTTAAGCAAGAATTCAAAGGATTTAGCCGGTCTTACACTATATGGACAAAAGTATGTGGACACGTTGAATTCAGGTGTTTCTTTTCTAACAGGGGTCTGGAATACAAAAGAATAACGACAAATATCATAATATAGTTTTATATTGGGATAAATATCATTGCATTGGTTAGTTTGGGTTAAATTATCTTTGCTTCTAAAATGCCTCAGAGATGGTTTTGACTTAATTTCTGTCAACATTGATTTTTTTTTTTTTTTTTTTTTTTTTTTTTTAATCCATGACTATGATTTTAAATGTTCTTCATCTAAATTTATAATATATTTTTCATGCTCTGACTGTAAATAATAATTTTGTTCCACAACTAACCATCTACTTTCTTCACATCTCACTGAGGAAGAAAAATCTCTCATTAAACTTTAGGAAATATTGACGTTTCATTACATTTACTTTACATTTATGCATTTGGCAGATACTATTTTCCAAAGCGTCTCTTTCTCTCTCTCTCTCTCTCTCTTTCTCTCTCTCCCTCTCTCTCTCTATCTCTCAACTTTATTTGCAAAACACTTTAAAACGACCACAGTGGACCAAAGTGCTGTACAGAAGAATAAATAAAAAGCAAAATAAATGAATAAAATACAAGAATAGATTGACATAAAACAACTGTACAATAAAAAAAACAAACAAACAACAGTGCTGTACAGAAGAATTAAAAAGCAAAATAAAAGAATAAAATACAAGAATAGATTAAAAAGACATAAAACAGCTGTACGATTAAAAACAATAAACTTTATAAACTATATGGACAAAAATATTGGGACACATCATGGCTACAACTGTAAGATGTCCTGTTTATTATGATTTGACATAAAGTTTAATTGTAGATTTTTCTTCCTCAGTGAAATGTGAAGAAAGTAGATGGTTTGTTGTTAGTTGTGGTAGAAAATTATGATTTACAGTCAGAGCATGAAAAATATTTTAGAAATTTAGAGATAGAACATTTATCCCTTTATAGGGCACTCATTGAAATACTCTGAAATTCAAAATTTCAACCTTAGTGTGTTATTGGACATCGTCATCCGCCTTCTCTTACCGTTAAACATTCCAGCAGCACTTGGTAAAAAGTAAACACATGCAATAAAACAATTGTTATAAGGTCATAAACTGACAAAAATCACACATATTCACTATTTACAGCTTCAAACTTTCTATTAAGTCTCTCTGAATCACTGTATATTGTTATAAAAACCAACATGCTTCTTGACCTCACTGACGCACGGGATTGGACCCATATTTAACCCTTTCATGCATAGTGGTCACTCCAGTGGACAGCTATTCTCCAGCTGTTCTCTTGTATAGTCATGGATTTTATTGTTTTAGTTCCATATCAGACAACACAGTGGACGCTCATGCATCATCCCATACACTGCAATTCATACCATTACTGTAACTTTGCTGTTCTTGATAAACCTGATCTGCACTAACATGTTTGAGAGTAAGTCAGTTGCTTGTTAAATTTATATCAAACTGCAATTTTATTTAGGTTTTTTTTTTTTTGCATATTATCTCCATAAAGTGAGTAATAACTAATATTAGAGTATGGCAAAATGTGACAAAACATCAGATTAGCAGCATTAAAATAATTTATTTCATAGTTTTCACACAGTATATCAGTAAATACATGTTTCTTTTTCTTCAAAAATTAAACGCATGATGTCCAGCTGAGTGGATATTTTTGCAACTCCCTGAAAAATAGGTTCATAAAAAATTTCAAAGTTTTTTTCATGCCTCAAGGGGAATAAAAACACTCAGGAAAAATATCTTTATTAGGGTCAAAACACGGTATTCCAAATCTCTCTGACGGGACATTTTAGAGACAATTTGACCCACATTTTTACTTTTAAAGTCATTTTTGCTTTAGTTAGACCATAAGGGATCATCCAAAACAAAGAGCTACTTTATATTGAAATAAATGTTGGAATGACAACACTGGGTTACAGAAAAAATGTTTTTTGCAAGTTGTCTAGGTTTTTTCAACTGAATTAGGACCCTTTTGCACCGCTAAATCCAAAAATGACATCTGTTTTTCTCAATCAGGTCAGGTTTTTTTTGCTAATTTTGATTTTGAAAAATTTGATCTTTTCATAAAATTAATTACATTTTTTTGACTTTATCAGTTGATTTTTTTATATAGTTCTCACCCAAAATAGGTTTTAAGAGAAAAAAATAATGTTCTAACAGGATTCCTGTTAGGTACAATGGTGTATTCACCGCAGATGTAGCATTTCATTCACCTGTAATATTAAAAAAAACATTAATCATAAATTGGCAAAAGTAAAATCTTCAGAACTCGTTTATTGCAAGAAATATGAAAGAATTTTGTATCATATGATGTGAAAATGCCCATAAATGTAAGCAAAAATGTTAAAAAGCTAATATGTAGCATAGTTCAGAAAGTTGACCTGATTGAGCAAAATTAATGTGATTTTTGGATTCAGCACACCAAAATTATCCTAAATCAGCTCAAAAAACTTAAACAATAAATTTGTTGTTGACCAGTGCAATCAATTAAAGTTCACTCTCTGATGGGACATTACTGTGTTTTGACCCATTAAGGTTCTCATAATTCATGCATGAAAGGGTTAATGTTCGCGGAAATTACCAAAAAATAGTCACTTTCCCGATAAAGGGTTAAAATCATTGTCAAGAAATACATTTTTAAAAAATATTGGGAGAAATTAAGTAAAAACCATCTTTTTTATTAAACAATTTATAACCAAACTAACCAATACAAGGATATTTATGCCAAAATAAAACTATATTATATTATTTGTCATTATTGTTTTTTATCCCAGACCCCTGTTAAGAAAAGAAACACCTGAATTCACTATGTCCACATACTTTTGTCCACATTGCGGATACACAGAGGCTGGTTTTAGATCCTCAAGTGTTGTAAATGTGAATGTGAAGCGGTCCTCGACCTGCCTCAGCGGGGGGGGCTGTAGATGTGACGGAGCGTGGATTTCTAATGGTTTCATCTCCGTCTCGCAGTGCCGGAGATGATCAATGGCAACATGCTGACGGCCACGGTAGTCGGTCTGAACGCGTGGGTGGAGTACGAGTTCAGGGTCGTCGCTCGCAATAATGTGGGTCTGGGGGAGCCCAGTCCAGCATCGGCCAAGACCAGGACCGAGGACGCCAGTACGTACAAGGACACCGGTTCTAGTTCTAACATTTGTTTTTACTCTATTTATTCAGATTTTCAGCTTGAATAGTTTTAATGTGTTTTTTGAGGTGCAGGTGAATTTTTTTGTTTACATGTTATTAAGTTTCAATGTTTTTCTGTTAGTTTTCTGTAAATGAAGCTTCAATTTATAGACTCAAAAATGACAGGTGAAAGAATGCGTGAAATGAAATATGGTTTATGAATTCTGCATCGGCTTAGAAGGCAGTTATTTTAGATTTGCACTAATATAAACAATAATTAACCGTAATAAAATCTGAAAAATCAAAAGTTTCTGCCTAGAGATTAGAACAATTAATGTGTTTTTACTGCATAGAAACACTTGGGCGAAGTTTTAGTAAGTTATCAGGATATAAAACATTATCATAATAACATATAGAGTACTGTGCAAAAGTCTTATTCCACATTTATCTTTGCTATTTCTTCAGGATACAGGAAATATTCACACAACCTTGAAAGACACAGAAAAAACTGAACTAAAATTGAAACCTGAAATAAAACATCAGAAAATTAATGTCATTTTCTGATGTCTGAACGAAAGGGTTAAAGACATGTTTAACGCTATATTTTTTCCACTAATACTCCAGTTTTTCCTGCTGTATATACTTCACATACTATATATCCGCAATGGATCTTAATACAGAGACTGACAAATTAACATTCAAAGATTTTTTTTATTGTCAGTTCAGTAAATGCACAGGACATACAGAGAATAGAGATACTGTTTCTCTCACCTCCCTATGAAAAACCATGCAGAAAGAAAGAAAAAAAAAGATTGCATAACAGTCGATAAAACAGTAATGACAACATTTATAACAGTAATAACAGCAGAAACAACAGTAATAACAGAAGATATAACAGTAATAACAGCAGATATAATAGTAATAAGAGCAGATATAACAGTAATAACAGCCGATACAACAGTAATAACAGCAAATATAACAGTAAGAACAGCACATATAACAGTAATAACAGCAGATACAACAGTAATAACAGCAGATACAACAGTAATAACAGCAGATATAACAGTAATAACAGCAGATATAACAGTAATAACAGCAGATACAACAGTAATAACAGCAGATATAACAGTAATAACAGCAGATACAACAGTAATAACAGCAGATATAACAGTAATAACAGCAGATATAACAGTAATAACAGCAGATATAACAGTAATAACAGCAGATATAACAGTAATAACAGCAGATACAACAGTAATAACAGCAGATATAACAGTAATAACAGCAGATATAACAGTAATAACAGCAGATATAACAGTAATAACAGCAGATACAACAGTAATAACAGCTGATATAACAGTAATAACAGCAGATATAAAAACAGCAGATATAACAGTAATAACAGCAGATATAACAGTAATAACAGTAGATACAACACTAGCAGATGCAGATATAACAGTAATAACAGCACATATAACAGTAATAACAGCAGATATAACACTAGCAGATGCAGATATAACAGTAATAACAGCACATATAACAGTAATAACAGCAGATGCAGATATTACAGTAATAACAGCACATATAACAGTAATAACAGCAGATATAACAGTAATAACAGCCGATACAACAGTAATAACAGCAGATATAAAAACAGCAGATATAACAGTAATAACAGCACATATAACAGTAATAACAGCACATATAACGGTAATAACAGCAGATATAACAGTATTAACAGCAGATACAACAGTAATAACAGCAGATATAAAAACAGCAGATATAACAGTAATAACAGCACATATAACAGTAATAACAGCACATATAACAGTCATAACAGCACATATAACAGTAATAACAGCAGATACAACAGTAATAACAGCAGATATAACAATAATAACAGCAGATACAACAGTAATAACAGCAGATATAACAGTAATAACAGCAGATATAATGGTAATAACAGCAGATATAACAGTAATAACAGCAGATATAACAGTAATAACAGCACATATAACGGTAATAACAGCAGATATAACAGTATTAACAGCAGATACAACAGTAATAACAGCAGATATAAAAACAGCAGATATAACAGTAATAACAGCACATATAACAGTAATAACAGCACATATAACAGTCATAACAGCACATATAACAGTAATAACAGCAGATACAACAGTAATAACAGCAGATATAACAATAATAACAGCAGATACAACAGTAATAACAGCAGATATAACGGTAATAACAGCAGATATAACGGTAATAACAGCAGATATAACGGTAACAACAGCAGATATAACGGTAATAACAGCAGATACAACGGTAATAACAGCACACATAACGGTAAGAACAGCAGATATAACGGTAATAACAGCAGATATAACAGTAATAACAGCAGATATAACAGTAATAACAGCAGATACAACAGTAATAACAGCAGATATAATGGTAATAACAGCAGAAATAACGGTAATAACAGCAGATATAATGGTAATAACAGCAAATATAACGGTAACAATAGCAGATATAACGGTAATAACAGCACACATAACGGTAATAATAGCAGATATAACGGTAATAACAGCAGATATAACAGTAATAACAGCAGATATAACAGTAATAACAGCAGATACAACAGTAATAACAGCAGATATAACAGTAATAACAGCAGAGATAACAGTAATAACAGCAGATATAACAGTAATAAGCAGATATAACAGTAACAATAGCACATGTAACAGTAATAACAGCAGATATAACAATAATAACAGCAGATATAACAGTAATAACAGCAGATACAACAGTAATAACAGCAGATACAACAGTAATAACAGCAGATATAACAGTAACAATAGCACATATAACAGTAATAACAGCAGATACAACAGTAATAACAGCAGATACAACAGTAATAACAGCAGATACAACAGTAATAACAGCAGATATAACGGTAATAACAGCAGATATAACAATAATAACAGCAGATACAACAGTAATAACAGCAGATACAACAGTAATAACAGCAGATATAACGGTAATAACAGCAGATATAACAGTAATAACAGCAGATATAACAATAATAACAGCAGATACAACAGTAATAACAGCAGATACAACAGTAATAACAGCAGATACAACAGTAATAACAGCTGATACAACAGTAATAACAGCAGATATAACAGTAATAACAGCAGATACAACAGTAATAACAGCTGATACAACAGTAATAACAGCAGATATAACAGTAATAACAGCAGATACAACAGTAATAACAGCAGATATAACAGTAATAACAGCAGATATAACAATAATAACAGCAGATACAACAGTAATAACAGCAGATACAACAGTAATAACAGCAGATATAACAGTAATAACAGCAGATACAACAGTAATAACAGCTGATACAACAGTAATAACAGCAGATACAACAGTAATAACAGCTGATACAACAGTAATAACAGCAGATATAACAGTAATAACAGCAGATACAACAGTAATAACAGCTGATACAACAGTAATAACAGCAGATACAACAGTAATAACAGCAGATATAACAGTAATAATAGCAGATATAACAGTAATAACAGCAGATACAACAGTAATAACAGCAGATATAACAGTAATAACAGCAGATATAACAGTAATAACAGCAGATACAACAGTAATAACAGCAGATATAACAGTAATAACAGCAGATACAACAGTAATAACAGCAGATATAACAGTAATAACAGCAGATATAACAGTAATAACAGCAGATACAACAGTAATAACAGCAGATATAACAGTAATAACAGCAGATATAACAGTAATAACAGCAGATACAACAGTAATAACAGCAGATACAACAGTAACAGATGCAGTGGACATCCTGACAGTCTGATAAACCTGAATCAGCCTGTAGCCTCCGGTACTTTTTTCACCAAATGCATACATTTGGTCATTTTTAAGTGTTTTACTATTATTTTAAGTAAATCCTCAGTTTATTCAACCCTGAAAAACATCAGCTGAAAGAACGCATGACGTGAAATATAGTTTTCAAATCCATCGTTAGGCCGTTTTTACTTCACACACCATTAACTATTAGCATGGGTGGTTGTACGTGTAGTTTTGGTTACTTGTAATAACTGTTAAACACCTGAGTGCGCAGCATCCACGGAGGCTCCACGTCAGATTTAAACGCTCCTGCAGCCATTTTCTCATGTGACACAATAAATGCGATGCTCCACTTACCCAGAGAATACTACGAGGATGTGCACGAGTGCTTCTCCACCTACACGCCCGCCTTTGCCATCAGACTGTGGTACATAAACAGCTGAGTCAAACAGGAACGGAGGGGGGTAGAGTCGCGTGTCATTTGCAGAACATTACAGATCTTGAGTCGCTGTTTATGCACGCTGACATTTGGGCAGTATCGGTAATTCACTTTTTGCGTAAAATGTTTGTTTTTTTTTGCACAGAGTCAGGGGTTTGTGGGATGTAAAATAGAAGTCAGTATCTGCAGCAGGCAGCCTTGTCATGAGTCTGTGCGTACAGTGGCGGTTTGTCGTCTGGCTTTGTAAACTGGGTTCTAATTGCTCCCCTCTGGGCTTTACCTCTCAGTTCCTGATACGGCTCCCACTGATGTCGGAGGTGGAGGCGGCACAAAGTCTGAATTAGTGATAACATGGGAGGTAAGTCATCTGTCACATTTTACTGTTCTCTCCATTGCCGAGTAATGGTTTTGCTTAATTGTGCAGAATTGAACGGAGCAGTTTTATGACCCACATTAGAGCCAGACACCTCTCCTCCTCCTCCGGCTCAGCCAACGAGTGCCATTTTTCCCTCTGGTGCCAGAGACAGAAAGCACTTCTTTTGAAAGGCTTTGCACTTCAGCCGCAATTACACAGCGCATGCAAGAGGAAAAGATAAAGGCAGGGGGGTGTCAAACATGCGGCCCGAGGGTCAAAAACCGGCCCGCAACAGGGTCCAATCCGGCAAAATGCGACAATTACACTGAAGATATGAACAGTCGATGGTGTTGAAATGGTTTTAATTCAGGTTTCACATTCAGACCAGTGTGATCTCTTTTTTTAATGACTTGATCTTTATTGAGTTTTGGTTTTATATATAAAAAAAGAATAAAAAGGGCAAAATAATAGTAAAAAAAATAAATCAATAAATACATTTTTAGGCCATACATGCTATACATTTTTCACACTTTATGCTAGTTATCAATGCCACTATACTGAAGACGTGGACAATCTCCAACCAGATGAAACATAAATAATAATAATAATAATAATAATAATAATAATAATAATAATAATAACACTGGTCAACAACAAATTTATTGTTTAAGTTTTTTGAGCTGATTTAGGATAATTTTGGTGTGCTGAATCCAAAAATCACATTAATTTTGCTCAATCAGGTCAACTTTCTGAACTATGCTAGATATTGGCTTATTAACATTTTTGCTTACATTTATGGGCATTTTGAATTCAATCAATAGTTTTGCTGCTAAAGTGTTAACAAACAAACCAAACCAAAAACAAGAACAAAAATAATTTTTATACCAGGAATTCCGTCCGTCCGTGATTTGTGTCCATCCCATTTCTCGGACACTGTTCACCTGATTTTTTTCAGACATGTTCTTTCCCACTAGTAGAGGTGCAGTGCGCAGTTTGATGTGTGCATTTCAAGTTTGGGATTTTTTTAAACAAATTTTTGAAAATCTTAACTTACTCCAGCTGATTTCTCAGACATTATTCACCCAATTCTTCTCAAATTTCACACACATATTCTTTACATTCACGTGACTTTCGCTCAGTTTTTGAGTTTTTTTACAAATTTTTGAAAGGTTTTTGTAAAGATTGAAAGTTAAGGGTCAAAATTAATCCCTGGGTAGGCGGGGTATCAGTGAGCAAGAGGGACAAAGACCGGGCAGGGGTATTTGTAAACTCCGCCAACTTCTTCACATGGTATCTTCTTAGTTTAATGTGAAAAAATTATATTACATTATGCCTATAAATAATGATGACTCCAAATTTTTCTTTGTTTTTTTATTTGTATTTATGTGTTTTGATTTATTTGGTTACAGGACAGTGTGTATTGGTATTAGTTGTAAAGAACAAGATGTGTGCACCAGATTTAGGAGAGATGCTAATTTCCGTCCATTGTCCTGGACAAAAAAAGCAGTGAAAAAAATTTGATTAATTAGTGTAATTTTAACAATGTAAACTAAATGTTTTGTAACTAAATGTTTGTCTCATTATTATTATTATTATTATTATTATTATTATTATTATTATTATTATTGTTATTATTATTATTATTATTGAGAAGAAGAAGAAGAAGAAAATTTAGTTTTTTCAAGTTATTCACATCTTTTTGGTTTGTAAATGTGAATATTTCCTTAATTTAATGTCATTTTTTTGCACTTAAACAAACAGAAACATTTGGATTTGTCATTATTTCTAGGTAGACATGTAACGTTTACCGGTATAACGATAACCCGTGGTAAAATTGCAGACGGTTAGTATTACCATTTAAATTCTAATTATCATGATAACCGTGCTTGATTACTGCACTTTTCCGGAGAAAACGCCTATGTAAGGATCTACTTTTATGTCAAATATTTGAATCCAGTTTTAATTTATTACAATTCTAATTTTCTATACCTAATATTTGGAACCAATATTCACTTTTAAAGTCTTTGGAAAGGTTCATTAAGCATCTGTGTGTTATTTATCCAATAAATTACATACATTTTTTAAATCGGATTCTATATATTTTGTGTGTTTTCTGGCCTTTTATGTTTTTATAGTAGGTTAAAGTGAAAAAAATAATAAGCAGATGATATAGATGAAGTTGTGTTGAAAAAACAGATCCCAAACATGGGTATACTAAACATTTGTTTATATACACTGAACAAAAATATAAATGCACGACTTTTGTTTTTGCTCCCATTTTTCATGAGCTGAACTCAAAGATCTAAAACTTTTTCTATGTACACAAAAGGTCTATTTCTCTCAAATATTGTTCATAAATTTGTCTAAATCTGTGTTAGTGAGCACTTCTCCTTTGTCCTTTGCTGAGATAATCCATCCACCTCACAGGTGTGGCATATCAAGATGCTGATTAGACAGCAGGATTATTGCACAGGTGTGCCTTAGGCTGGCCACAATAAAAGGCCACTCTAAAATGTGCACTTTTACTGTATTGGGTGGTCCAGGGGGGTCAGAAAACCAGTCAGTATTTGGTGTGACCACCATTTTCCTCGCACAGTCTTCTTCATGAATTCTCTGAAACAGCTTTGGAGATGGCTTATGGTAGAGAAATGAACATTCAATTCACAGGCAAAAGCTCTGGTGAAGATTCCTGAAGTCAGCATGCCGATTTCATATTCCCTCAAAACTTGTGACATCTGTGGTATTGTGCTGTGTGATAAAACTGCACATTTTGGAGTGGCCTTTTATTGTGGCCAGCCTAAAGCACACCTGTGCAAAAATCCTGCTGTCTAATCAGCATCTTGATATGCCACACCTGTGAGGTGGATGGATCATCTCAGCAAAGAAGAAGTGTTCACTAACACAAATTTAGACAGATTTGTGAACAATATTTGAGAGAAATAAACCTTGTGTGTACACAGAAAAAGTTTTAGATCTTTCAGTTCAGCTCATGAAAAATGGGAGCAAAAACAAAAGTCGTGCATTTATATTTTTGTTCAGTATAGTATATAAAGGCAAAATCAGAAGGACTGAAAAACGCACAAAATAGGCTCAGACCACTAAGGGGTAATATTTGAATGTTTCTGCTATACAAGATACATTGTGCCAGTTATTTTATTTATTCATTAAATACAACTTGGTTAAATTATTTCAGTGTGTATTAGTACTTTTTGAACAATTTGAGCACAATTTCAACAATACCGTGATAATCATGATAACCGTGATAATTTTGGTTGCAAACACCGTGATGTGAAATTTTCTTATCGTTACATCCCTGTTTATAGGTTATTTTATTATTATTTTGAGATCAAATTCCGCTGAATGTGGAACCTGAACTAAAACGACACTGACGGCCCTGCGTTAAGATAAAAGGTGAATCTGGAACGTTCTCCAAAAAGTGTCTAATCACAGACGCCGGCGGAGTGTCGGCGCAGAGACGGGCCTGTCTGTTTCTCTGTCTGTATGCATTTTAATATCACTATAGTTTTGTGTTTTGCTCTCAGCCTGTGCCAGAGGAACTGCAGAACGGCGAGGGCTTCGGATACATCATCGCCTTCAGGCCCGTGGGTACCGTCATGTGGACTCGAGCCGTCATCTCTACGCCCGGCGTGGCGCGTTACGTCTTCCGCAACGACACCATCCCCCCCTTCTCGCCGTTCGACGTGAAAGTGGGAGCGTACAACAACCGAGGGGAGGGGCCTTTTAGCTCTATCGCCACCGTGTACTCTGCAGAGGAAGGTATGGGACTGACTTTCACAGCCCGGCAGCCAAGTGATGCTTAAATAAGCTATAATCTCCCTCCTTACAACTCTGACCTTGAATAGTAATGATGAAATGAACAGTTCTTCCGGTGCTGTTATTTCCTCCCCCTCTCATGCTGGGAATGTCAACCTGATATTAGTTATCGTGCTGGTAGATTACAGGAAATCCTAGCAGACACTTACCACACGGCGCTTTCAGGGAGGTATCCTGTTAATTGAATTTGCTGGGCAGATAGTCTTCCCTTATGTCACTCACAGATCCGGTTCAAAGGGGGGGGGGGGGGATAGCTTTTCAGTGAAACTACAGGTCTATTTTGTGCCTTCTTCATATTGCTATTAGTGTGCATGATAGTGTTGGATGAGTCTGTGGATTCTCTATTTCTGCAGTCCCCGGTGTGGCTCCTAAGAGGGTTAGAGCTCGGAGTGTGTCTGCAGCGCAAATTGAAGCGATGTGGGAAGCGCTCCCCGCCGTCCCCGAAAGAGTCCTGGGGTATGAGGTGAGTTATGATTCACACTCACACACATAAAACCATCCTAGAAACTGTTGATTAATTAAAACAAAACAAAAAAAACGCTAACCAAATATTGGCTAAAAAAGAACCTTCCCCCAATCTCCGTGGTGATAAAAATGATCAATCATATTCATTTAATGGAAATGATGACCTATAACACAGGTGTCAAACATGCGGCCCGGGGGCCAAATCTGGCCCGCCAAACGTTCCATTCTGGCCCGTGGGATGAAAGTGCAAAAATGAACGTGAACAGTCCAGGTTGTCCAAATCCTTTTGGTTCAGGTTCCACATACAGACCAATGTGATCTACAGTCAAAATAACAACACAATAACCCATAAATAATGACAACTACAAATTTTCTTTGTGAAAAATTATGTGGAAAAAATTTCAGTGACAATGAAAACATTACACTGTGAAAATATTAACATTTACAAAACTATTATTTCACAATAAAATACAAATAAATACATAAATAAAAACAAAGATGAACAACCCGAAATGTGCAATTTGAACAATATTCTGCCTGTTCCTAAATGTTTTGTGCATTTATGGATCCACTGTGATCTGTAGTTGTGTTAATAATAAGAGATGGAATATTGTAGAAATTGTTCAAATTTTAGTTCCAAACTCCAAAATTTTAACAATATTCTGCCTGTTACCAAATGTTTATGTAACATTGTGTGTAATGTACATGTATAAATAAGTTGATGCATAATATTGTTAAAATTGCACTAATTTTTCAAATGAAATTTCAGTTTTTTCAGGTTTTTCACATCTTTTTCGTACAATGTAAATATTTTCAAAATTGAATTGTTTTTTTTTTGTACTAAAACAAAAAGAAAAACTTGGAATTGTCATTATTTATAGCTTATTAAGTCATTATTTTACTGGTCTGGCCCACTTGAGATCAAATTGGATTGAATATGGCCCCTGAACCAATATGAGTTTGACACCCCTGACCTATAATCTCCGCCTACAACAACAGAAGGATATAAAGCAGTGTTTTTCAACCTTGGGGTCACCTGAAATTTCTAGTAATTCTTAAAAAAAAAAAAAAGAAAAAAAAAAAAAGAAATTACTAATAAAAAATATGTGGTGACTTTAAAGAGACAATTCCAATCCATAAAAGACATGACAAACTGAAGCTGAAACTGTCAAATGTTCATTGTGGTCAGTTTCAGATGCTACAGCTCTTTCATAATTCATAGTTTGAGTTCTTGTTTGTTCAGTATTAATTGTCAGCCTTGTAAATCCAAGCTGGACTGACTGTACATACTATCTTGACCAAGGAAAATAAAATTCTCACTTTGTGCGGTAATCTACACCTGTTTTTTCTGCCTCCGTCCATAATAATATACATTATATAGACTAAATGTCGTCTAAAATTAACGTGTATTTGCAACATAGTATAGGCAAGGGAAGTTTATTTGTATAGCACATTTCAGCAACAAAGCAATTCAAGGTGCTTCACACAGGACATTGAAATACAACGACAAGGGAAAAAGAACCACATTTAAACGTTAAAGGTGATTAAAAACAGCAAGTAAGAAAACAACACATAAAACCCAAAAATATAAAAACACACATATATTAAAATAAGAGTTGCAGTGCGGAGTTTTAAAAGGGAATATAACATTTAAAAAGTCAAAAGCCTTTTAGTCAAAGGCAGCAGTGAACAGGTGAGTCTTTAACCTGGACTTAAAAGAACTCAGACTCTCAGCAGATAATAAATTTCTCAAATTGTAATAACTTACTGCATAATGTGAACAAATGTACTATATAATGCGTTGACGTAGTTTATTACAAAATGCGTCACTTTATTACATAATGCAGCTTTATTACAAGATGACGTGACATTCTTATTACATTTTGAACTTTTATTACATAATGGGAATTTATTACATTTTGAACTGTTATTACATAATGGGAATTTATTACATAATGCAGCTCAACATGGGGTCATGAGCCAAAAAAAGGCTGGGAACAACTGGTGTAAAAAGTATTGGAAAAAATTTGACTTTTTCATTCAATCTTGTCATGTTTGTTTTGTGCCTTATATTAAAACAATTTAAAAAAAAAAAAAAAGTGCAAAAAAGTTATTAAAGAAAGCTGAAGAAAATGTGACTTTTTCAGCAAAATATATAATCAAAAACTTTAAAAAAAAAAAAATAAAATAAAATCACTATTTCTGTTTTTACTTCTTGACCCTTAACCCGGTGGTTTAAGTATCAGGTACCAAAATAAACCCAGTTTCACAGAAGACCCCTATAGAGTAGGGGTTATTTAATATATAAAGTTATTTTAGCTGATTATTTTCATCACCAGTGGGTCTTTATGGGTTAAAACTAAAATATGTAATGATGAATATTTAAATGTAGAAACTGAATTAACACTAAGGAAATGTATTTAATTCCAGATACTATTATTTAGTGGTGTTTTTTTTTTGTTTTGTTTGTTTTTTTTTAACTGTGAACAGATTCTCTTGCCTATAAACTACAAATATCCAATAAAACCATCAGGGTCGTCAAACCCAGCTGCATTAGTCCCATTATCTCGGCAGTAAATCAAAAACACTCATATACATCATGTACAGTGTCACATCAGTTCTAACTAGGAGGCATGAGTCTGGCTTTTCTCGCTCTTTTTTATGAGTCTCCCCCTCGTAGACGCTTTATTTGTTGTAAATAGTCAGAGTACGAGGGTAAATAAGGTCTTTTCCACAGAGTGCTGCATTATGGGTCATTTGTACTCTTCATGTTTTGAGGCCAGCGAGTGCATTTAAGTTCATTTACATTGATTCAGTGGAGTCTGTCAGCACTAAAAGTGTTGAGTTATTCCACTTGAACCTGCAGGAGTTTGTGTACCATGTTTTACCGACACTGTCAAGTCAGTGTTTTAGCAACATCTGATGTGAAAATATAAATAATGCAATAATAAATAATAACACACTATACTTTGCTAATGCTAAAGTATATCTATTTATTCATCTAAATACCACAGTTAAACTTTTATGCTGTGTCTTCATCTGCCTTAATATTGTTAAGTGTTGTCATGTAAAATTTACGGCCGGTCAAGTCCAAGTCTGAGATCGAGCAGAATTCGAGTCACATGAAGTGTTTATTCATACCCAAAATAAACACTGAGTTGAAATCTGCAGAAACAACTGACTTTTTCAACCTGGTAGACCATTTTATTTGCCCAAAAATAGGTTGGGTTTTACTTATAGACCTTCCCTTTTTACCGTATTTAGAACATTATCCTAGTCACATGAGAACCAAGGTTCTAATCGTTTTGGATTTTTCATTATAGTTTAATTTTATTTAGTTTTGACTTTTTTTTTCTCTAAGTCAGTTAGTTTTAACTAGTTTTTAGAGCAGGTTTGCTAGTTTTTATTAGCTGTCATTATTTTCTAAATGCTTAGTTTTAGTTTAGTTTTTCTTATATCTTTTCTCTTCGCCATCGAATTCAAATAAATCCCAGACAGGACTCTGCTGCTTTCTCCCAACTTTAGTCTCCATGTTTCCAGGTAGAGTGGGAACCAGAAGACGACTGGAAACCACAAGTGACCAGAAGTGACGGACCGTTAAATATCCTATGGTGCCAGCAGCTAAAATTGCTTAAGGGAAATAAATTGCTTTCGTATCAATCCGACATTGACAAAGACAAAAACTAAGGGAATTTTATCCATCATTTTTTTAAAATGTTTTAGTTAGTTTTATAAGCACACAATACAGTTTCAGTCAGTTATCGTTTTTTTTTTTTTTAATTATAGTTTTTATTTTTTTCAGTTAACAAAAATGTTTTTACAATTCTAGTTTTTGTCATTTCTTTAGTTTTCGTTAACGATAATAACCTTGGTGAGAACCCACCTTTTTGGCGTTGTCCATGATAGGGTTAATTTTTACTGGTCTCCGTCTGGATTGGACATCATATACACATATTCAACTATTTCCCAGTATTAATTTATCATACATAAATATGTACATTTTTCCTAGAATATGTAAATTATTTCCCAGAATGTCCAAAATTTCCACTCACATCTACTTTTGTCCATCATGTTTTGAAAACTTTGAAAATGCACATCTTTTTGTAGCGGCTCTATCAGGAAAAAAAAGGTCAGCGACTCTGGTACAATCTTCACATTACACTAAGAATGACTTCTGGCATGCAAATGAATACAGGTTCAATACTTTTGAATACAAATTGAATACTTTTGTTTAAAATACTGGTTTCTGACACCACAGTGTTTTGTTTTGTTTTTTTTTATTGTCTAGCCACATTTATTTTGTCTTAGATACTTTCATTGTCTTAGCTGCCTTTACTTGTTTTTAGCTACCTTTATTTTTGATATAGTATATGTTCTCGTTTATGTTAGGCCTCTAAAAAAGTTCTTAAAAATATTGAGGAAAACAAACAAACAAACAAACAAACAAATAAATAAATAAAATAGCTTAGAAGAGATGAGGATGAAAAGACAGAAAATGTTTATATGCTCATTGGACCCATCACTTACTCCTTTAAACTTATAAGCTTTTACACAAACTTTAAAAATATTTAGCTTTATGTCTTTTAGTTGTATGTTAGTTCCATCTTAAGTTAGTAAGGTGGATCCAAATGTGTTGAAGACTGCAGCGCATATATATTGTTTGTAGATGTCATTTGACTTGTTTGTTGTTGTTTATATCATAGACACCTATAGTATATACTTTTATACTGTTGTAATTGTTGATGTTATTTCTAAATAGATATTTTTTATATACTGAGAGAAAAAAAAAACCCACATATATTTACTTATATATATATATCATATTTGGTGCAAGTTTACCTGGTGTGTATGGGTGTTGTTTTGATTCCTGTTCTTTATATATATTATTATTTACTTTGTTTGCCTTTCATCATAAAACTTGAATACCAATAAAAATATTGTGAATAAATAAATAAATAATGATATAATAGTGAGTGTAATAGTAGTATAGTAACAAAACAAAATAATTATTATATATTATTTAAGAAGAAGTATCTGGCACATTAGAGTATAGATATTTTTAAATTAGGAAGCTTATTATTGTTATTAATTACTTAAGACGGGGTGGGAATTTATAAGTTATGATTATTCTCACTCCTTTTCGAATATATATTATGTGTCTTATGTTTAAATGTTTTCTTTATTCTTCTTCTGTTTTTACATTCATATTTGAAATAAATACATCAATCAGTATGATATAATAGCACTTTTTGCATTTTCACACTCACCCTGTGGGCTGTATTGGACTCTTTGGTGGGCCCCTGCTTTAAAAGATCCTTTGTTTTTTGACCAAATTCATCAAATATTGATCCATCTTCCCGTGTATCTGTGAATCATGTGAACATGAATCATCTTTTAAGAGTGATAATAGCACGGAACGACCTCCACACTTTACTTTACCAACAGAAAACCCACAAGAGGAAAATAAAATCCCTCCTCCTTTCAAGAATGCAAAGAGGGCTTTGCTGTGTTTTTTCCCTCTGGTGCTCTTTCAATATCTGTCACCTCTGGCCCTCGGCACAAAGCTCTCCAGTTGCCATAGCGCTGCCCGCATTGTCCTTTCAGAACAGAGCTCATTTCTCCAAGACCAGGCCTCAAGTGGATTTAAGACTCTGAATCTCAATAGACCACCAACAGTATGGATCCAGAACTGGACTGCACATGCATTACAGCACTGGTGTCCTAAATGCGGGCCGTGGGCCAAAACCGCCCCACCAGAAGGGTCCAATCCAGCCTGTGGAATGAATTTATGAAATGCAAAAAATTACACTGAAGATATTAACAATCATTTGTCACTTTTCCTTTGGACATCTGCACAAAACTTGACCGATATTTACTAAATGTTGAAAAAACACAAGTGCAAAATGTCGGTTTTTCCATTAAATCACAAATACGATGGAAAAAAAAAAAGAATAATAATAATAATCACATTGTTTTTTTAATGCCCAAAGAAGAATAAAGAAAAAAACCTTGATTAACCCTTTCCCAGCTGTTCTCTTGTATATTAATGGGTTTTGTTGTTTTAGTTCCATATCAGCCAACACAGTGGACACTTATGCACCCTCCCGTACACTGTAATTCAGATCATTACTGTAACTTTGCTGTTCTTGATAAACCTGATCTGCACTAACATGTCCGAGTGTAAATCAATTGTTATTTGTTAGAAAAGAAGGTTTTTTTTTTGCATATTATCTCCATGAAGTGAGTAATTACTAGCATTGGAATATGTTAAAATGTGAGAAGACATCAGATTAGCAGCATTAAAAATGTTCTTATTTCATTGTTTTCATATCACTTTCTGATATTGGGTTTTAAACCCGTTTCTTTACTTCAAAAATTAAATGTATGGATATTTTTGTAACTCCAGAGAAAAAAAAACTCCATCGCATTGTTTTTTTCATGGCTAAACACTGAAGAAAAAAATTTTGACTAAGGTTCTCATAATTCGTGCATGAAAGGGTTAATGTTCTCATAATTCACGCATGAAAGGTTTAATGTATTTTTTTCTGATATTAGTTCCTTGTACGCACACAAAATTTAGTTTTTTTCTTCTGCTCAAAACAAATAAATGAATGAATGAATGAAGGAGTAATGGCCACATATTGGAAATTAAATTGCTCCTGAAAAAATGTGCAAAAGAATTGATTAAAAAAAAAAAAAAAAAAATTCTGACACTTTCATTTTGCAAAAACAATATAAAGACATCTCTTTCTGGCCTGTCTTTATAGAGTTAACTATTAATTAGGACATTACAGATGCACTTTGATTCCAGTTTACTGTGATCACATGTTACTGTACAGTCAACTGAACTTTGGTGCTGATCGTATACAGCTTTAATTGATAACAAATATGGAATGCATACATTTATGAGAGACGGAATAGTAGGAGTATCCCTGAGGGCAGACTTCATATTTTCATTTAATTATTTATTGGCTTCGCTTTTATGTCCCTTAATACCAAACATATGAATATTGAAGATGACCCAGAACCGCTGTAAATGGTTGTGTTGGCTTTATCAAGTATCTGTTCACCTGCACCTTTAATTCGAGGCTAATAGCCCGAAGCAAAGCAAAAAAAAAAATGAAAGTTTACAGAGTGAATCCAGCTGTTGCAGAACATCGGTAGCTTTTATTCATAACCGCTTCACTTTTTAATGTGTGGTTTTCTTCGACACAAATGAGGTTGAGGTTGTTTCTTATGTCTAAAGCCGGGCAATAATGATGATTTTTTTCCGTTTCTGGGTCAGTTTTAGTTTGACCCAATAATGCCCTGTTGATACGACTGCCGTGGTTGAGAGGATGCGCATCCGTAATTGAGACTCCACTCGTGAAAAATTTATTATTCATCATTGCCTCCTCCCTCTACTTCTGTATTACAAACAGCATTTCAGATTTCATGATGAAATAGGGATTTCAATAATGCAGTGCAAAGCGCCGTGCACGCTTTCTTTGAAATCTGTGTTCGCTCTGATTAAGATTTCATTTTTGTTTCGCCAACAGGTTGTGTACTGGGAAGACGACACCAAGCCTGACACCATCGGCAAAGTGCGTATATCTGGAAACTACACGCTGGCCAACATCACGGGGTTGACGGCGGACACGGTGTACTACCTGTCCGTCGCCGCTTTCAATACGGCCGGACCCGGGCCTCAGTCAGCGCCGATCAACACCACCACCAAGAAACCACGTGAGTCTGATCCTAAAACGAGGCTGAAATCGTACCTTCCGATGTCATTATATCCTCAACGGTATCAGATACGCTGTTGTTATTGTTATTTTTTTATATCAGTATTTTATTATTTTTATTATTTTATCAGTAACTTATACTATTTTTACTAAATGCTGCTGACAGTCGGGGACCTGAGTACAATATTTTGTTTCTGTGTATTTTTATATGTTGAAATGACAAATAAACTTGAATCTGAATCTGTTCAGGTTCCACATTCAGCCCAAAAGGATCATCAGTGGATCAGACCTGTAAAATACTGTCATAATAACCTATAAAAAGGTGGATCCGGTCAGTAAAACAATATAATAATAACCATAAATAATGAAAACTGCAATTTTTTTTACCCCGCCACCCTAAGGGTAGGCAAGTGGTGTTGTTTTTGGTTTGTTTGTTTGTTTGTTTGTTAACACTCTAGCAGCAAAACTATTGGTTGAATTCATATTAAATTGGGTTTATAGATTGCCAGTGACCCAGAATAGATCTGATTATATTTTGAGAACAGTAGATCAAAGTTCAAATTTTTAATGAATTTTTTAAATCTTTTTTTTTTTTTTTCCCCATTTACTTACGTATAATAGGCAAAATTTCAAATGTCTGTAGCAACAAAACTATTAATTGAATTCACACCAAACTGGGTTTTTAGATTGCCAGTGACACAGAATAGATGTGATTGTATTTTGGGAAAAATAAGTCAAAATTCAAATTTTTAAGAATTTTTTAAAATCTTTTTTTTCTTCCATTTATTTGTACTGAGTGAAATTTCAAATGTCTGTAGCACCAAAACTATGTGTTTGAATTCATACCTAATTGGATTTATAGATTGCCAGTGACCCAAAATAGATGTCATTATATTTTGGGAAAAGTAGGTCAAAGTTCAAATTTTTAATGAATTTTTGAAATCTTTTTTTTTCCCCATTCACTTACGTATAATAGGCAAAATTTCAAATGTCTGTAGCAGCAAAACTATTAATTGAATTCACACCAAATTGGGTTTTTAGATTGCCAGTGACACAGAATAGATGTGATTATATTTTGGGAAAAATAAGTCAAAATTCAAATTTTTAAGAATTTTTTAAATCTTTTTTTCTTTCATTTACTTATAATGAGTAAAATTTCAAATGTCTGTAGCATCAAAACTAATAGTTGAATTCATACCAAATTGGGTTTATATATTGCCAGTGACCCAGAATAGATGTCATTATATTTTGGGAAAAGTAGGTCAAAGTTCAAATTTTTAATGAATTTTTGAAATCTTTTTTTTTCCCCATTTACTTACGTATAATAGGCAAAATTTCAAATGTCTGTAGCAGCAAAACTATTAATTGAATTCACACCTAATTGGGTTTTTAGATTGCCAGTGACACAGAATAGATGTGATTATATTTTGGGAAAAATGAGTCAAAATTCAAATTTTTAAGAATTTTTTAAAATCTTTTTTTCTTTCATTTACTTATAATGAGTAAAATTTCAAATGTCTGTAGCATCAAAACTAATAGTTGAATTCATACCAAATTGGGTTTATATATTGTCAGTGACCCAAAATAGATGTCATTATATTTTGGGAAAAGTAGGTCATAGTTCCAATTTTTAATGAATTTTTTAAATCTTTTTTTTCTCCCATGTACTTATAATGGGCCAAACTTCAAACTTGCCACATATATAGAGGCAACTGATATGATGACATCATCACATTCATAGACATGATGACATCAGCTGGATCGATGCCAAAATAAGCTACAGTTTGTTCGAGGGGTGGGGTTTGTTGTGCCTGGCACCACTTGTTCTCTGTGTTTTAGTGTAAACAAGTGGTGCCAGACACAACAAACCCCACCCGTATCTAACATGTAGCCCCGCCCCATTTTCTCCAGCCTCACTGACTGCACAGAACAAAGAACGCCATAAAACAACATATAGAGCATTTAGAACAATAATTCCTATTCTATACTATATACAGGGTTATTCAAAAAGAATGAAGCGATTTCATTACATAATATTTTAATTTGGAAAAGCAAGAGAAAACTCCAACCAAGTCACAAGTATTCTACTCACAATCAACTTTTATTTCCTGTCTTACAAGTGTTCAATGTGGCCACCACGGACAGCTTCAATGCGATAAGAGAATTCCTCCCAGACGCCTATCGGCATATCACGATCCACTGAGTTGATCACTGTTGTTATTTGATGTTTAAGGTTGTTGAGGTTAGTGGGTAGCAGTGGAACATAAACGCGATCTTTTACGTATCCCCTCATGAAAAAATCACACATGGTGAGGTCTAGGGATCTCACAGGCCAAGCACAAAGAGCTAGGTCTTAGGCCACCTTCTGACTAATCCATCGCTGTGGCACTTATTCATCTAAAAAAAGCTCAAACTTAAAAAACTCATCTTTCAAATGGTCACTGACTCATTCCATGACGATGCTTAAGAACTGAAGCAATGCGTCATGAAATCGCTTCATTCTTTTTGAATAACCCTGTACTATCGCTAATTTGTCTTTTCTTCCATCAATTGCCACAGTACTGTTGTAGCAAAATGAGCAAAAGAATGCACTAAAGTATACGCCATATATCACCACAGTACTGTGGCAACAAGAGGATAATGGGTTCATGGAACAGTATCTGTGATTGGCTCTAGTACGAATGCTAACATTTGATTGGCTCTGTGGCAATAGACCAGTTGTTCCCAACCTTTTTTGGCTCGTGACCCCATTTTAACATGACAAATTTCAGGCGACCCCAGACATTCAGAACAGAGACATCTTTTTTGGCTAAAATAGATTTGTTTTTCATTGTGTAATAGTTTGCTATACTATTTTGCAAGTAAATGTTGATTTTAGAGGACATTTAGACTATATAATGTAAATTTTTATTAGTAAGTTTTCATTTTTTATCAATTACTAGAAATTTCAGCCAACCCCAGACATTCAAAACAGAGACATTTTATTTGGTAAAATTAAATTGTTTTTGATCATCTAATAGTTTGCTTTAATATGTTGCAAACAAACATTAATTTTAGATGACATTTAGACTATATAATGTAAATTTTTATTAGTAAGTTTTCATTTTTTATCAATTACTAGAAATTTCAGCTGACCTCAGACATTCAAAACAGAGACATTTTTTTGGCTAAAATAGATTTATTTTTGATTTTGTAATAGTTTGCTATACTATTTTGCAAGTAAATGTTGATTTTAGAGGACATTTAGACTATATAATGTAAATTTTTATTAGTAAGTTTTCATTTTTTATCAATTACTAGAAATTTCAGCCAACCCCAGACATTCAAAACAGAGACATTTTATTTGGTAAAATTAAATTGTTTTTGATCGTCTAATAGTTTGCTTTAATATGTTGCAAACAAACATTAATTTTAGATGACATTTAGACTATATAATGTAAATTTTTATTAGTAAGTTTTCATTTTTTATCAATACTAGAAATTTCAGGCGACCTCAGACATTCAAAATGGAGACATTTTATTTGGTAAAATTAAATTGTTTTTGATCGTCTAATAGTTTGCTTTCATATGTTGCAAACAAACGTTAATTTTAGATGACGTTTAGACTATATAATGTATATTTTTATTAGTAAGTTTTCATTTTTTATCAATTAATAGAAATTTCAGGTGTCGCCATTTGAATTCCAGGCGACCCCACATGGGGTCCCGACCCCAAGGTTGAAAATCACTGCAATAGACAAACCCGTATTTCATGCCACAGTACTATGGCAGTAGACATTGCCTATTGAAGTGTGTGTGTGTGTGTGTGTGTGTGTCTGCACGGTTCTGAGAAATTGAGGCGTTTTTAACTGGCCAATTAGGTACCTACAGTTGAGGAATAGTCCCATCTCCACATTAAATATCTTTTTTCTTTGAAATTCCCTTTTTTAAAGTCAAGAGGGACTGATTTAATTCACGTTGCTAAGCAGTTGCCAGGGGGAGGGACAGGAAGCAGCCTTACACATCAGGAGACAATGGGCGTCTAGGAAATATAATACACATACAGCAACTGTTATTACAACAGTTCAAATTATATATGAAAAATAATTTATTGAATAAAATATAAAAATCTGCTGCATTTTGTTCCAGTTAGGGAAAAGTCTTTTGGGATAAATTTGAGGGAGGAATAATAATTCAGGATATTTTTTTTTTTTTATATCTCGGTGTATTCAAGTTCCTATAAGGAAGTGATCCCACAGCTAGAGGAGTGGATTTATCCACAGGGATTTAAACTAGTTGTTAATATTGTGTTTATTTATATTTTATGTCTATTTTTAGTTTTATTTTGATCTACTTTAGTTGTATTGTTGTTTTACTTTTTACTTCTGCCATTGTGTTTTCATTGGAGTTTGTTTGTTTGTTTGTCTGTTAGCAAAATAACTCAAAAGGTTATAGATGGATTGGGATGAAATTTTCACAAAATGTTGATACCGGTACAAGTAACAATGATTAAATTTTGGTGGTGATCGGGGGGAATGATCTGATCTGTCTTGGCAGAAGTCTGCGCTCTCTGAATGTTTTTCTAGCTGTAAAATTTTATGTTCTGTTTTCTCATTTTACACTTTAGTTTTTGTAATTTTATGTTCACTCTGTTCTTATTTTCTTACTTTGTACATTTTTTTTTATTATTTATATTATTGCACTGACTGGAGTATCACTCCTATTTTAATTGCACACACAATGACATTAAAGGCGATTCTGATTCTGATATGAATTCATAATGTTAGTGCATATTTGACATTAAACAGTTAAAGCAAAGTCATTTGTGGGAATCAATAAGTCATACAAAACACCACCACCATGAAAACACAGGCGTCTGATCCCAAACGGGTGTGAAATCTCTCCTTCCTGAACCACGTCGGTTCTCTTACACACCGTAGTTATTTTCCTCAACATGATTGCCATCGCATCCCGCTCATAAAATTGTATGTGACACGCGAGCTTTTGTTTTACGCTGAAATAAACCCATAAAGACAAAAAAAAAAAATGCCAGTGTCATGTGTGGTAGAAATGCAGCTGAAGTGACAAGTTTGGTATTTAAAAAGGACAAGTGATGTTTGAGCTAATGTTACTGCTGTGTACGCTCCATTTTTGATGTTTTATGGAGTAATTTATGGCTTTCATTTCCCATACATACTGCACTGTGACTATGGGAATACACACAATCTACTTCTACTTCATAACTTTGAAGTGATAAAAAAAAAAAAAAAGAAGAAAGAAAAGTTTTTCATATCCTGTGGCTGCAGCTTTTTTGGCAGTGACCACATACCACTGGATGCTAGATATTGGAAAAAAATATGGATTCTTGCTTCATGGAAAAGAATCCACTCTGTCTTAATTAGGGAATGTGCTCGGCTGCTGCCTCGATTTCTCATTTGGATTGAGATTAAGATTTTTCATATGAATTTTTTATTATTTCTGTGTTTTCCGTATAGACCAGGAGTCTGTTTATTATTTGATATTCACACTGTGGCTTTATTTTCTAGCACATTGTTTTATACGGTACATATATCCAGCATGAACTAGTTCAGTATTACCATAAACAATTAGCATACTGTACTGTATATGTATATAAATAGCACTTTACCTCCTTATGCTATTAGCAATGTTGTAAATGGAGCTGCAGAGATGAAGGAAGTGCTCTACATATTTTATTTATTTCTTCTTCAGAGATTAAAAAGGTTAAGTTTGTGTGTTTGTTTTTTTTTTTTTTTTTACAGTACTACATAAAAGTCCTTATCAAACATTCTCTTTCTTGGTTTATTAAAGTGCTAATATTCACACATACGCATTTGTCTCTGTATTTAGATCCAGTCTGATATAATGTGAAGTATGAACAGCAGGAAAAACTATAGTTTCAGGATAAAAACAGCTTCTGTCAATCAAAGCAAAGCAAGAAGGAACAAAACTAATCAACAAAATGAACAAAACTGAATAAAATAATCAACAAAATGAACAAAAATGAATAAAATAACAAACCAAATGAATAAAAATAAACCAAATGTAGCAGTAAAAACTACAGTTACAGGATAAAAACAGCTATCAATCAAAGCAAAGCAAAAATGAACAAAACTAATCAACTAAATGAACAAAAATGAATAAAATAATCAACAAAATGTACAAAAATGAATAAAATAATCAACAAAATGAACAAAAATGACTAAAGTAACAATCCACATGAATAAAAATAAACTAAATGTAGCAGTAAAAACTACAGTTTCAGGGTAAAAACAGCTTCTATCAATCAAAGCAAAGCAAAAATGAATAAAATAATCAACAAAATGAACAAAAATGAATAAAATAACAAGCCAAATGAATAAAAATAAACCAAATGTAGCAGTAAAAACTACAGTTTCAGGATAAAAACAGCTTCTATCAATCAAAGCAAAGCAAAAATGAACAAAACTAATCAACAAAATGAACAAAAATGAATAAAATAACAAACCAAATGAATAAAACAAACCAAATGTAGCAGTAAAAACTACAGTTTCAAGATAAAAACAGCTTCTGTCAATCAAAGCAAAGCAAAAATGAACAAAACTAATCAACAAAATGAACAAAAATTAATAAAATAACAAACCAAATTAATAAAAATAAACTAAATGCAGCAGTAAAAACTACAGTTTCAGGATAAGAACAGCTTTTATCAATCAAAGCAAAGCAAAAATGAACAAAACTAATCAACAAAATGAACAAAAATGAATAAAATAACAAACCACATGAATAAAAATAAACTAAATGCAGCAGTAAAAAAGACAGTTTCAGGGTAAAAACAGCTTCTATCAATCAAAGCAAAGCAAAAATGAATAAAGTAATCAGCAAAATGAACAAAAGTGAATAAAATAACAAGCCAAATGAATAAAAATAAACCAAATGCAGCAGTAAAAACTACAGTTTCAGGATAAAAAACAGCTTCTATCAATCAAAGCAAAGCAAAAATGAACAAAACTAATCAACAAAATGAACACAAATGAATAAAATAACAAACCAAATGAATAAAAATTAACCAAAAGCAGCAGTAAAAACTACAGTTTCAGGGTAAAAACAGCTTCTATAAACCAAAGGGGTCATATTTACTGTGACTGCCCTTTGCATTTAACATGTCGTTAACCCTTTAGTTCAAACCATATCAGATTTATTGCATTAATTTACTGATGTTTTATACCAGGTTTCATTCAACACATGTCAAATGTTTCTAATAGTTTCTGCTGCTTCTTCTCATGGGGTCAGAGGTCAAACTAAATACTGACTTTAACCTTTACAACACATTTAGTTCAGTTTGTTGTGTCTTTTAAAACTGTGCACATATTTCCTGTATTTTCTTCTTGTATGTGAAAAAGAGATAAAGAGAAATAAATACATATGATCATTTCAACCTTGAAAAACAACAAAGATAAATGTGGAATGTGACTTTGCACAGTTCTGTATAATAAATGTCTAAATCTGACCCTGTAAGTGAATGTATTCTAATGTGCAAACACATTCTGTCATTAATTCATAGAATTTCACATTTTAACCCAATACTGTATCTTGAAAATCACAATCAACTAGTATTTCTGACTGAATTTTTTCTGTATCAATGAGCCAAATTTGATAAATTCTCACTACTTTTATTTTAGAAGCTTTGTAGATCAGTGGCGGCTGCTCGTCTTTCAGACAGGGGAAGCTCATTGTCGGCTTACATCAAAGAAATTGTCAAGTTATTTAAACATAAATTCGTCCCTCCGTTCCTTTTTAAGAAAATGGTCAGTGACCTTATCGTACCAAGTAGGCGTCTTTTCCAGGGACTTGATAGCCAGTTCACTCCGACCTAGCCAACAGTATGATTCATTTAACTATCTACAAAATGATATTAAACTCGAACAAGAAATGATTAAATTATGTAACGGAAACAAGAAAACATTGAAATTATGTTAAATTGAGACAAGGAAGTCCAATGAGTGTGTTTTATTTACAGTGCAAGAAACGAACGAGTAATTTCGTAGTGGTTTCTCTCTTGATTTCACAGCAGAATGTGCGACGGTATTAAACTGAACTGTGTCAGTGAAGGAGGAGATCTGAAAATAGCTGTCAATCAAACGGGATTCAGCCTTTCGACTGATCCTCCAATCAGCACGTGGAAGCCCAGCGTCCAGCCCGGCCGAGCTCCGCCCACAGCTCCATTCACCCTCAGAGACGCCGAGCGTTTGGGGGCGGGACAACATCGTGGCATTTATCCAATTACCGTCCAGTTTTGAGGCAATGAATTAAACTGTTCCACTCAGTCCCATTGAAGTGCATGGACGCTGAGCGTCTACGGACAAATGCACTGAGCAGAGATCGAATGAGAAAACAGTGCAACAGGAATGGAGGAGAAGTGAACAACATGGAGACTGATGATTTGTGATAAAGCTGATTCTGAACAAACTCGTCTGTGAGATGAACGTGTTCTAACACATTTGTAGTCAATGAAATGTCAACACAACCGAACATATTTAACCATTTAATTTTTGTAATTTTAGCGGACCCAGAGCTTCCTTTGCAGTCAATGAGAAATCGCCACTGTTGTAGATGCACTTGGCAGCAGGAGGGTTCCTCAGCTTCCACTGCACAGATTGACACAGTGAGATGGATGTTCAGTAAACACCACAGGTTCATTCTGTGGAGTTCATGTGCAGCTGTATAAATTAATGTTCTCCGTATGTATCCCCAATTACCAGTAAAAGACATTTACAAAATTTACCTGCTGAAAAAAATCCAAAAAAACGACAAAGAAACACAATACTTGGACTGTCAGATTAGGAGGACAGATCCAGAAACTGAAATACTGGAGCACAAGTCAGGGGTGGGTGCATGGTCAAAGGTGAATGATGGGAATTATGCTAACTATTGGAACATTAACTAAACTAGCTCTGGTATTTGTAGGAAATAAAGCAGACCAAATGAAATGTGTATTATGTCTTTATTTGACCGCTGTGGTAGTGGTGATGGTGACTTCATCTCTGAAGTGATTCTGTCCTATAGTGTCTGTGACTGCTCTGCCATCCTGCACACAGTTGTTTTACGGAAGTGTTCTGCATCTTTGACATTATACAAAAAACTCCCATTTGCAAAGAAACGCAGTGCAACACACAATATGAGCTGGGATGTCAGAGCATGGCTATGGTTGGTAACGCTGCAAATGTAAGGACGGGTTAGGTTGTGTTTGTAGATGATGGACTGGGATGTGAAACAGTACCATTTGAAAAGAGAACTGTCTGGAAATGCTGGAACATTTATGCGTTTTCTGATAACCATCTCCTACAAATATTTAATACTCTGCACAGTAATGCTGCACCTTCATCCCTGGGATCGCTGTCAAATGTACATGTTAGTGAAAACAGTCTCCACCTACTGTGTCTAATGGACTTATAATATAGACCTACTGACTGCTTTTTTTAACCCTTTCATGTATGAATTATGAAAACCTTAATCAAGATTTTTTTTCCCCAAGTGTTTTTATTCCTCTTTAGGCATGAAAAGAAAAAAACAAAAACACAATGCGATTGAATTTTTTTATGAACCTATTTTTTATGGAGTTACAAAAATGTCCTCTCAGCTTGACACCATACGCTTAATTTTAGAAGCTAAGAAACATGTATTTACTGATATACTGTGTGGAAACTATGAAATAAAAACATGTTAAATGCTGCTAATCTGATGTTTTCTCACATTTTAACATAATCTAATACTAGTTATTACTCACTTCATGGAGATAATATGCAAAAAACAAAACAAAACTTTTCGTTTAAAAAAATAAACATGTTAATTACACTTTAGTAACATTTAGCAATTTTTTTTTTACACTCAAACATGTTAGTGCAGATCAGGTTTATCTAGAAAAGTAAAGTTACAGTAACGGTATGAATGTCAGTGTATGGGATAAGTGTTTATTGTGTTGGCTGATATGGAACTAAAACAACAAAATCAAACCGAAAAAAGAGAAGAGCTTTGAACAGCTGTCCACTGGAGTGACCACTGTGCATGAAAGGGTTAAATAACAGACGACAGAACTATGGCTAAAACTCTCCTGCTGACTGAGTGAATGAGGAAATCAAATCCTGTGTGTGGCTGAAAGTGGGCGGAGTCAGAGAGAAACTCAGGGTTCATTGAGAAAAACCTGGTCCCAAGCAGGGGCTCGTTTCCGCACTAGTTTGTTCAATCGTTAAGCCGAGTGCAACGCAAAATACATCTATTTAACGTATTTTGCGCTATCCCGTTTCTGGGCTCGCTCTTTGTTCGTTAACAACTAACGCAACGCAAAATGTGTTCATGCGTTAGTTCGTTAACCCCAACACAACGCAAAATGCGCTATCCCGTTTCTGGGCTAGTTCATTAAAAGTGAGCGCTCGCCCAGTTCCTCGCTAAAGGGCTGATTTTAATGCGGACCTCAGAGGTCCGCGTTAGAAGGAGGTTGTATTCTTGTAGCTTCATTTCACTTCATTTCTGTCATGTATTTCCTTTGAAATATTATTTACATTTGAAAAAGAAGATGTTTAACACAAGTTTGATAATATCTTTAACGATATCAGATTTTTCCCATGGACATTTTGCACTGATAAAAACGAATTTACCGAGTGAGGACTGATCCACTCACTGAATTTTATTCTGTATCGATTTATGGATAAATATAGATTAGTTCAGGACAAAGTGTGTGTGGCTTTGAGAGATGACTAGATGAATGAATGAATGAATGAATGAATGAGAACCGTATGGGGGCAGAGTCAGTGAAATGTGGGCGTGTGTGTGTGTGTGTGTGTGTGTGCACGCACATAATGAGATATGAGCGCATGGATGAGAGGAATGGAACAGAGTTCAGTTTTTCTATACAATCTGTTTGTCCTGTTGTTGCCGTGGTTACGACCAACAGTGACCGTTTAGAGTTCTGTTAATAAAGTCACCAGTGTGGAATAACTGGGCTAATCCTTAGACGTCCAGCCAGACGCACGATATATATGTGTAAATAATTCAGTTCAGTGTGTGTGTGTGTGTGTGTGTGTGTGGGGGGGGGGGGTACAGACAGCTGAGGGGGTCCATCTATAGTCAGGTGAGGGTGAGGAGGTCCATCCAGACAGGTGAGGGTAAGGGAGGAGGTCACAGATATCCTCTAATACTTCTTCATTCTGACCATAATGCTGTCAGATCAGATGACTGGAAACAGCAGGAGTGGAGGCGTTGTTCTGGGTTAAATAGTGAACGCACCTGTTTAGCGCACCCTTCATCACAAATAGTGAGCGAACGATGGCTTAGCGAACGCAACAAGCGCAGAAACAGATTTTGCATTCGTTAAGCCTCTGCGTTCGCCGACCTATCGTTCGCTCACTATTTGCGCTGAAGGGCACACAAACGGCTGCGTTCACTATTGAACCCAGAAACGTGCCCCAGGTTAGGTTCACAGTCTGTTACTACGGTAACTGACCGAGAGCTTAAGTTCCCTCTGTCTGTGAAACAGGCTAGAGTTCCCCCTCTGTCTCTGGGTTGAGTTACCTCCTTTTGTGAAACGGAGAACTCAGTTTCCCTGATTTCAGGCTGAACAGACTCAGAGTTTTCACTAAACCTGCTTTGTGGAACGGACCCCAGGTCTCTGCTGCTGCTGCTGTTGTGTCCCTGGTGTCCTTCAACTCTTCAGGCTCTAGCCCAACCTTCTGGAGGCCATACTTGGCCTCCTGCCAGTCTGCATTTGTACATGAATTATGAAGAGAAATTCTGATATTTATTCTCTCCGTACAAATGATCATGTGTTTCTTTCCGTTCCATTCACTCGTACAGAACTGGGTCCAAGGGTTTTCATTAAGTCTGCACCTTATGCATGGAATCAGCTGCACAAAGACTCTAACGGAGTTGATTTCTTTGAGCGCTTTTAAGTCCAAACTGATAGTTGTTGAGGCCGACTCCATAACTTGCTCTTGTTTTTCTGAATCTGCTCGTACATGTTATTTTTTGTTCTATTATTTGTGTTTTAACTGTGTATTCTTGTAACTGTGTGTTTGTATTTGCTGATGCCCATCTTGGCCAGGACTGCCTTCCAAAAGAGGATCGTAATCTCAATGGGATTTTTTTCCTGGTTAAATAAAGGTCGAATAAAATAAATAAATATCAATAATCAGTCTGTCTCTACACCGTCCACCTTATCAGGTCAAATTGGGTTGAATTTAGTCGTAGAGTATTATTCTGAAGCATATTCTGCATGTGTTTTTATCTTTATCTCCAGCGCCAGATCGACCTCCACTCAACATACAATGGACCATGATTGGCTCCACACTCACGCTGCACTGGGACCCAGTCGTAGCCATGGAGACCGAGTCAAAGGTCACTGGATACTTGGTGGGTTCCACTTTACAGCCAAGCTCCGATTTCCCCTCAGATTGGAGCGCAGTGTGACGCTTTCTGACATGTTTTTTTCTTTTCGGTTCTGCATCCCGTCACGCCTCAGGTGCTGCTGAAGAGGCACCGCTACAACGACGTCAACACTATCTTGACCACGAAAACCACTGTGGAGCTCAGCCTCTCGACCAGCGACAACTATCTCATTCAGATCAAGGCCATGAGCGAAGGCGGCGAAGGCGTGGGCAGCGAACCCATCCACATCCACAAATTAAGTGAGTCGGCTGCTCTCTTCGCTTCTTGCATATCCTTTCCTTTTTCGACCGTTGATAAGGCTTAAGTGAGAATTCAATAATTCAGAAAGAACGTTTAATTCGGCTTCGCAGCATTCCCTTTTTTTCCTGAACCGCGTGTAATAGACTTACTTTGAGAAATGCAACCTTTTTAGAAATGCGTGCGCGGTGTCATCCATCTCTGCCATTGGGTTATTATTCCTTGTTGACTGGCTGCACAGCGCTGCAGCATATAAAGCAGTTCTGTGCTCCCATCCAGCTGCTGTGCGAAATTGTGAAGCGACTCAGTTTGCCGTTCTCCTCTTTGATCTGATACGAACTTTATCTTTTCCGGATACTTAAATAGCCTCTCCTGTTGAAAGCCAGTAATAATGTAGATATGGGAAAAAAAAAAAAAAAATTCACAGTTGGCTTTTGATTTATGATGACTTGTCACAAACGTAGAGGATAGCTCTGCAAAAAAAGTGCACTTTTCTGGCTTTTGATTGGACGGATATTTCTGGTTCTTCACTCTGCTGGTTTTGGTTGCAGGCATGGGAGCTCGGGGATCAGGATCGAGCCGTCTCAGTCCATTTTACCTCTCTACAGTCCTCATCAGTTCACTGCTCTGCTCCGACTGGTGATGCCTAATCAGAGCCTACAAAGACCCCCCCTCCCCGACACCACCACAACCACCACCACCCCCTCTTTCCTCCTTCCTCCTTCCTCCTTTCTCCTACCCCCATCCCTTCAGTCCAGCCTGTCCTACGTTAACCCTCCGCTGGACTGGCATCGGGCCCAGGCATCAGCGGCGACACTAGAAAAGCCTGGACCGGATCTGGACCGGACTGGACTGGACTGCACCAAACCATTAAAGGGACCACTGATTATTTCAAAGGACCATCAGATAGAGACGGGATTTTTTTTTTTTTTTTTTTCTTGCGTGCATGATATCTTTTTGTGTATTTCCTCCAACATCATCAAGTGCCACCACGCTCTAGTTTAGTTATGATGTCGACATGACTTATCTTCTTAGTATCTCTGGAGATACTAATGCCTTAATATCCATTTTTATTCACACAGTCTGTACCAAAGTAGGCGACAGCGGCTGCTTATTTATGGTTTTCCTACCCCGTGTAAAAATAGATACCGCAAAAATCTTAAGCGATCCTTTCAAAAGGGTCACCGATCTCAACAAAAATTACCCTTTAATGTTTGGCTGCATCCAAAAAAAACAAACAAACAAACAAAAAAACAACAACAACAACCTAAACTCCATTTGTAAACCTCTACCATTGTCTAATATTCAGTATTATCCGGTTGCATGCAGACATGTTACCAGGCTTTGTTGCGTATATGAAGGTGCATTGCAAATTGATCAACTGTGCCTCAAACCCACTTATCTCTGCATAGTGAAATAATAATATTCCAGAACTACAGGCTCCTAAGCTCAAGGCCCACTCTACAGTATCCTGATAGATCTTGGCATTTTGCTCTCTATCTCATGCTCCTCTAAATAATAAATGCCTATCACACTCTGCATTCTCAGTCTAGCGAAAAAGCCGGGATTTGCAGAGAAGGAGACGTGCGGTGTTATTGTGTCAAGCAGATCCCATGTGTACTGTTCCTCCTCTACATTTAGACGACCTATGTTCTAGATACGTATATCATATTACAGAACATGTACATGTACACCCCCGATGACCAGCTGGCCCAGTGCACAATGGACTACAGGATAACAGTGCCTTCACTAGAGCTCACTCCTTGATTTTTCTTTTTTTTTTTTTTTTAGTTTTTTTAGTTTTTTCCCCCCTCTTTTGCTTTCCTATATGATAGCGTTACGTTGCAGAAGAGACATTGTTTGCTTTTCTTTGCAAAGCTGCCAAGCAAATACGGAAAGACAGGAAACTCAGTTGCAGAATGTAGAGGAAGCCCATTATTGGAAAGGGTAAGTTGATTAAATTTTCATTGAGACAAGTGGACCGGAGCACCTAAGACAAAAAAAGGTTGGAAGCTTTAGGAAAACCGCATTCGATTGAGATATACGGCGGAAAGTTGGGTCCCGGTATTTATGGTCTGTGTATAATAAATGTATGACTCCGTCCGTAGCATAATTTATGGGCTATTAAAGCATCAGAATAATTGATGCCGATACCGCTGTCAAAGAGCCCTGACTGGAAATGGAGCGAAAGGCACGACTGTCATTTCAAAGTCCCACCCCATCCCATCTTCGTCTACCGGACACGTATAAAACCAAGACTGAACACAAACAAAAGAACACTGCTACTCTGCTGACGGAGCGACTTTTCACGCCCCTTTTTGTCACGCTGATGAATCTGTTAAAACCAACTCGAGTACGAACCGAGGTGCGATTATCGGGGTTCCTGACGATGTTCTGTATGATACGTGTGGATGTGGAAGGATACAGTCGACTGAACTGCTACACATTACTGTGCCTTTGCCGAACATGGGGCTGCGTACGGTCATTAGCTCGGAGGCTGTCGTCGTATGTATTTTGCACTCTTTACCCCCACCCCCCACCCCCACCCCAAAGTCGAATGAAAGCACAAGGAATTGATGCAAGGTGACTGGATGTCCTCACTCAGCCGTCGGAACAGGTGTGCAGACCCCAGAGGCCTCGTAAAAAGTCCAAACGGCCGACATAATCAGGCTGTCCTATCTGATCCTTGGCTGGTTTCATAAAGCTCTGTGCTCGTTGATTAGACTCCTGCAGACCGGTCAATGGGATATTGATTTTCCTGCCCCATTATTACAGCTGTCACAATTCCGCTGCTTGATTGACTGATGGCCACGTTCTTACTACACTGGTTGTGTTGTGTTACAGTCAATGATGTTTTAGATGTCCTCTGCTACTTCATTCACGCAACTTCAAATGCTTTTTTTTTTTTTTTCGCATTTTATTTGGATGTGGTTTTCTTTGTTTTATTTCAATCTTTAATTTAAATGTATTTCCTGGATTGATTCTTTTTTTTCCTTCCCACAGATTTCCACAGTATTTTGGTAGTGTAGTGGTGAATAGTGACTTTGAATCGGAGCAGTGACCTGACGTTGACTGGCTGGTTGGTACTTTTGGGTTTGATGATTAACACAGCCGTCGTTTTTTGGCTGTCGTGCGACGTTAGTGCTATTGTACCTTTGTTTTTGTTTTTTTTTAAGCTTAAGACCTGGTCACACCAGCAGCACAATTGTGAGATTTTACAAAATAAGGTAAATTAATGTGGGAAATTATCACAAGGATCCAGGAAGTCATTATTACTACTTTAGCAAATTAACCTACGAGCTTACTTATCTATTAGCAATCTAGCTAGCTTGAAGACAACCAAAATCCGGCTCCTTCACCATTGTGCCTCATGGGACCTTAGTGTGGAAAAAATTGCATTAAAATCAGTGGTGAGAGACAACTTATTATTTATGCATCATTTACTCATGATGTTTGTCAATTTAAAAAATGGTTTTACAAGTCAAGAAATTGTAGTTTGTGGTATCAAATTGTGAAAATATGTAAATAAAAAGACTACACACCTGGAAGTTGTAGAGGTGATGATGTCTCTGCTGCTTCAATATGACCAGACTATAGTGATTTTTCATCTCTTTTAATACTTTTGGTGTTCGGCCATTTTGCTCTTGGTAACATTTATCACACGCAGCAAGACATGCAGTCCATTGAGCCGTTTAACACAAAACTAGAGGTTTCTGTACTATCTATGTCACAAACTGCAGTTTTTTGAACGTGTAAAATGACCATGTAAGCCTCTTAAACCCAACAGGCCATGGTACACTGTTCTGTGTTGCCATGGTAACACTATTCAAAGCTTGTAGCAATAAACACATGCTATATTATACATCCACGTAACCAGAAGAACGCAAACTGAAACCTCAACAAAATCAATTGTCGGTAAACAGAACACAAATCAAACAGGCACTTAAATGGGCCGATATCTAAAACAAACAGTCTGACATCAGCGTATGTTGTGAAAAATTTCATAAAACAGACCAATGAGACAAACTTGCCATTGCTAAGCTAACACCAAGCACATGCAACAGTACTAGTATTATTTCTCTACCGCTAAAACTCACTGAACAAGACGAATAAGAGCAAAAATACAGGTCACATTATGATGTGATGATTACGAATTTTGTCGCAGGTTTGCTGTTTTCTGATCATAACTTTATATGAACGAAGCACCTGCTATCGGCTAATCCACCATTTTCTGTCATGATGAAATGATTCAGACAGGAAACGAGTGGCCTAGGGTGTAAATGATCACACAGTTTAATCAGAATCAAATAACTATGTTTGTCGCCATTCATATGTTTCCGAAGTGAAGTCACATGGTGCACATCAGAAGGGGCGGGACTTTGGGTCTTTGTTAAATTCAATGATGCTAATGACTAGCCGTTTCTCAATACGCGTTCTTGTGAAACGTCATCAGTCGCGGCCCAAGTACTGTTCCAATTGCAAATTCGCATAAACCAAGAACGCTTGGAATACCCGGATGTTGTTCTTGTCTGCTAGCTTAAACCAAGGATGCACTGGTTGGTGACTCGTGTCGACTTGGCTGGCGAAATATCCCAAAATGCACTTCGTACTACTTTCGAATGCTACAGCGGCTTCTGATAACTTACTTCAGAAATGTTTTTTAACTAGATGACCGTAACGAGATGATGCGATATAATGTTAGAACATGAGCGAGAGGCGGAATAGCGAGAAATACGTCTTTATTATCAAGATACGGGATTCAACGAAATGTATTACAGTTTTGAAAAATACACGAAATGTATAAATGACATGTAAATATTAGTATAAATGTATTGAAATCAAATTGGGTGACATTGTGGTGATTTGAGGGAAATACGTACGCAACCGCTCCAATTACAGATAGACTTGCGTTCCTAGGAAGTCTGTTCTCTGGGACCGTCTTTGCCAAGACTGTACTCACCGAATTCGCAAGACCATGCTCTGCGATGTTGATATCGAGAAACGGCTACCGACTAGTATTACCCGACATTATGGACGGAAAATACACATCTGTAGAGCTAGCACTAGCTTGTTAGCGCTAGGTAAATGCCATTCAACTGCTAGCATACCCTATTTTACGACCCCGCGCTCACAAATTTCACAATTTCCTGTTATGACCAGGCCTTAAAGCGGCTTATGTGTGAAAATACTTGATCCAAGTGGTGTAATAATATTTCCATTAATATCCAAATAAGGTAACCTCATCGCCAAAACGGATAGCTCATAAGTTCTTATTTTACAGTACTTAAACGTGTGGCTATTTCTCAGAGCTTTTCTATAATTTATGTAGTCGTAGTTCAGCCTAATGTTTCTTACCTCTGCTACTGCTCACAGAAAAATGAAAAACAACATATTTGTTTTCTGGCCTTGTGCTTTATTAAAATACTACAAAGTATTATCTACAGACGGTAAAGGGAGTGTTGGGAGCCACCCGTCCCGTCGGAGTGGTTGACATGTACCACCGATCACAGACTAACATATCTATTTATATCCACATGGTCGTTTTGGTTCGGTTTCTGTGGTTGTGGTCGGTAGAGAAGAGTGTACCCGGTGCAGTGTAAATAGCTTGCATATATTTTTTAAACATGGCCATCGAAGACAACCTTATTGCTTTTATATAGTGTGTTCTCTGACCTTAATACTGGTGTATTAATCAATGATCTCTGTGAGATACTGACCTGTAGAATGGCATTTTCATATTGAAAAGTAACTGTTTTGTCTTGTATACTAAAATTGTGCATGTTAATCATTGTTTGTGAATTTGTGTTGGATTTTTCTAAAACTATAACTTAATAAAAATGTTTATTCCAGTCCGTTTCCAGTCTGTTCGCATGATTTTGCCCAACTTTGCACTTCAACGGTTTTCTTTAATTGAGAAATCTAGACCTGCAGACCTGCAAAGAGCCAAGTTCACTAAGTGTTAATTGATTTGTGGACATCTAATTAATTGCATATTTGTTGGGAAAATAATTGATCTTCAGTATTGACCGCTGAAGCACTGTCTCGTGAAGGGGCACGAAATGGACTTGAAGGTAGAGGTTTAAAGGGGTCATATTTCGCTAAACTCACTTTTGTTAGGCTTTGGTTCATTTATTTGTGTATTTGCATTTACATTTACATTAATGCTTTTTTATGCTTTTTTCCAAAGTGACTTACAGGGGAAAAAAGAAAATAAAAGAATAAAATACAAGAATAGATTTAAGACATAAAACAGCTGTGCAATTAAAAACAGTGTCGTATAGAAGAATAAAAAAAGCAAAATGATAGACTAAAATACAAGAATAGATTAAAAAAAACATAAAAACAGCTGTGCAATTAAAAACAGTGAAATAAAAATACCAAGTAAAACAACAGAATAAACACAATAATACATTTAAAATGGTATTTGGACCCTAATAGTTCATAAAGTTTAAATTTGAACCCTCCAGGTGCTGCAAAGCTATCTTTATATTCATTTTGGCAAAAATTGAGTGAATTTCAACAACTTATTTTAATTCCTGCTTAATTTGTTTCGTCTGTAACTAGTTACGTCACAACATTTGCACAAATAAGGTCAAGACTTCCGATGAACATTTTTCTGAGTACGACATAATTGTTGTAGTCCATACTGAAAATATGTCCAAACTTCAAGCCAATTATCTAAAATGTTCAGTTGTTTGTTGAATGAGACAGAGCAGCACAGCCAACAACCTGGAGGGGGCGGGGCCTGAAATGGCTCATTTGCATTTAAAGGGCCAGTGCTCAAAATGACCTTTCTGGTGTCATTACTCAGAAATAGGGTTGAAGATGGACCTGTGGAGTTGAATTAATGAAGAATTCAGACCCAAGCAGAGCATTTACAGTTTATGTAGACCACAGGGAAATGTTTGAAAATGCAGAATTCCATTTAAAAAAGCCAGATGTCACTCCTTTAATATGTTCATCTGGAGGAAAGTGTTGTGTGGGTGAACTTGTGTTTTCCGTTGAAGCTCAGATCTGTGGGTGAATTATTACAACTCAGCTCAAGAGCTTGAAAACTGAGGCAGAACTACACTCACGTTAGGTTTAATAATGTTAATAAACCTTTCATCCTTTTGTTGAACGGTAACCAAATAAAACAGTTCTTCATTACATTGTATAAAACCACAAATTACTCAGAATTGAAACACTGTTGAAAGCATTTTTTGCATTTTAATGCAATTCAGTTCCCAAAAGTTGTGAAAAAACAGAATGCAATGATTACCAAACCTCATAAACCCATATTTTATTCACAATAGAACACAGAAAAAAGTAAGAAAGTGAGAAAAAATGTACCATTGTAAGAAAAAATAATGTAATTATCAATTTGACGGCTATCACCTCTTGTTTTAACAATAATCTGTAGATGACTGAAAACTGAGGAGACCATTTTCTGCATTTTACAATAGATCATATTGGTCTGTATGTGGAACCTGAACTGAAATGACTTTGACACCATTGACTGTTAATATCTTCTGTGTAATTTTTTCACTTTGCAAATTCATCCGGTGGGCCAGAGTGGACCCTTTGGCAGGCCAGTTTTGGCTCTTGGACCACATGTTTGAGACCTCTGATCTAATTATTCACAAACCTAATCCATTCAAGTCTGAGGTTGTGTCTCTGGTTGTACACACCTTCAACTGTCTGTGGTTCTTTGTTGACATTGCTCTTTACATTGCTAATAAAAGTGTTCCATAGCATAAAGAACTAATAGATCTATAGGCTGTTGAATAATTCACCACAGGCCACTGCCATGGCTTTACATGTATCAGGTGACAACTGATGTGTAAATGAGACGTGTTAACTTTAAAATAGGTAGTGACATCACAGCTGTGGATGATTGAGCTAAACGCGCCTTTTTCCATAAACCGAAGGCACGAACCAAAGAAAGACCAGGCTTGTGGGATTCACACATCAATAGCAAGAAAGGCCTTTTTAGTCAGTGAGATCCAAACAGGATTACGTTATGCTACAGCAGTTTGTAGAGCAAAGGAGTGTTTCAGAATATAATCACCCGATTCATCAAAGCACAGCTTTGCACTGGCTTCTCTGCTGTGCATTTTACCCATCATTAGCCCCACACATGCAGCACTGAGGAAAAATATAGGTTTCTTTCTTTCTGTCCGAAGGTTGTGTTTAAGTAGAGCTGAATCCATATGATTTGAACTGTGTTTATGTCACAAGCAGCAAGTTTTCGCATCCGTTTCCACCCCGTGTTGACCATATTGTCTGATTTTTACACTATAAGAGATGAGGTGCAATTTATTATGCATGCAAATGATCATCACACAATGTGTTGTTGTTACAGTGAAGCTTTTTTTTTTTTTTTTAGTTATTCAGAGGACTATCCTTGTGGTTTCCAAGAGATGTTTCCTTCAGTATGGGGAAATTATTTCAGCCATGGTGAGAGGCACTGCAGGAGGGCTGAAGATGAGGCTTTTACACTGTGCATTTAGAAAAAAAAATGGGAGACATTTTGAAATAAAAGTTCACTTTTTCAACTGAAAAAGTAGAATCAGTTGTAACTGTTGTGCAGAAGTAGAGGCAATATCTGAGTTTACTGCGAAAGGTCAGTTTATACTTCTGTATGTATTCCTAATATGTGTGGGTGGGAGAATTTAAAGATCCCTTCCAGACGTGTTATAAGTCAAAATAAAAATGCTCCGCGATGAATAATAATTTGCCGGATATATATGTATTTTTTTCTCTTCCAACAAGTTCAACAACCTCATTAGAAATTGTTAAATTGACATATCCTCAACTGGCCTCATTAAAAAAATATCCACAACCCCTGAACATATGAATATTCTTCTTATAAAAAACTTTGACTGTTGGACACGAGACACTTCCCTGAAAAGTCTCACTTCATTCTACGTTCAGTGATCTCTTCAGTTTTCCATTTTCCCAGTGAAACAGTTGCCAGTTACAACAGTGTATGAAATGTGACATCTACGCCTTAACCTCAGACGTTAGGTGAACAGAGAAACCTTCCCCCGTCAGCTACTGAACATGGAAACATCCCGAAGCAGTGAAAATCTACACAGTGAAACACAATGAAAGATTACAGAGACGCAACAAGGAAGGAAATGTTTGTGAGAGGAGGAGCCTTCTGGTGTTTTCACATAAACCCCTGATGTGCTATGCAAATTCATAATCCAAGTTCGATAAAAACACGCCTTCAGCAACTACAAGATTTCCATTTGCGTTTGGTTTCAGTCGTTTTGTTTTACTCACACACGTCACTTTGTGCATAAACCTCAAACTCTGAAACCACACTGCAAAAATGGAATATCTGACTTAGATAAACTGACTTGGATTCAGAATATTTATCTTGAAAGATTATTTTTGAGATTTATTTACTTATTGACAATTAATCTTGCTAAGATTATTTGACTTGTTCCTAGAATTGTCTTGAGCTACCCTACTTATGCCGCATTTCCACTACATGGAACCGGCTCGACTCGACTCGACTCTGGTACCCGGTACTATTCCTGACATTTGTGCCACCTCCCAAATAAATTTTTCTCAATATTTAAGCATCCTTAAGTGATTTATCACCATTTATTGTGATATTATCTAGGAGTGAAGTTCAGCAGCAGGACAACCCCCACAATCCCCCCTTCACTCATGAGACGCCAGGGGTCGCCAATGAGCCCTCTGGAGGTGTTGTGGGCTAGTCATGGAAACACTGGTGAAGGAGGGTGCCCACCTGATGACCCCAATGAAGCCTGTGATCCCCTGCACCCAACTGAAGGCCCCAAAACCAACATAAAGATCCCATCACCTAGGGATGGGAATCGAGAACTGGTTCTTTTTGAGAGCTCCCAGTAGCTCGATTCCTTCGAATCGTTTGCCTGCCTGCTTAACGATTCTGCTTATCTGTTCCGCCTTTGTTGCGCATGCGCGATGACATCACATGTATGCTGCATTGTTTTGGTCAGAACGTAGCCAACATGGCGTTGAGGCAGAAACTGTCTAAAAAGATGACTCCAGGTCCACTTACTTGGAACACTGTCAAAGCTTCCATGTCTTCAAAAGGGTGGAATCCCTCCAATATCCTCAAACATTTGTCCACAGCATGTGAATCATTTACAGGAATGTCACGTATTTGATAAGCTACTAAGTGGCGCTTGTGAATGTAGCGGCAGAGTGAACGCCGGGCCGGTTCCGATGTGGGCAACAAACATCGTGACTCCTGAAATATAAGTTTCGGAAGGTAGGGGAAAGAAAATGAGGTGCACAACAACGGGAGACAAGCCGAGCCGAGTCGAACCGGTTCCACGTAGTAGAAATGCGGCAGTAGAGGAATTAGTAAAGCGTCTTGTTGAGCCGCATTATGTAATAAATTCCCATTATGTAATAAAAGTTCAAAATGTAATAAGAATGTCACGTCATCTTGTAATAAAGCCGCATTATGTAATAAACTGATGCATTTTGTAATAAACTAGGTCAACGCATTACGTAGTAAATTTTTTCACATTATGTAGTAAGTTATTACAATTTGAGAAATTTATTACAAAATGCACTTGACACATTTTTATTTAAAAAAAATGTAATAACATGGTTCATTATGTAATAAAAATCCGAATTAATATAATTTCAGAGCAATTTAGAAGAAATTAGTCACAGGAGCTACAGGTAATGTAATCAGAACTTTAACCACACAGTTTAAAGATTAATTTAGCACATTGTTATTCTATTGCCGTGTCAGTTGTGTCTGATACAGTATCTTATGATCTTGGAAAAATGTTCCTTGACACCCTCAGATTGAACAGCAAACATGTATTGTGTGTTTTATTGATTTATGTCACAGAGATAAGCTGTAGTCCATTTTCCTGAAAATAAAAATGTGTCAAGTGCATTTTGTAATAAATTTCTCAAATTGTAATAACTTACTACATAATGCGAAAAAATTTACGACACAATGCATTGAGGTAGTTTATTACAAAATGCGTCAGTTTATTACATAATGCGGCTTTATTACAAGATGACGTGACATTCTTATTACATTTTGAACTTTTATTACATAATGGGAATTTATTACATAATGTGACTCAACACGTCTTTAGTTTCACTTTCACTGTACCGCCCCCCCCCCCCCCCCCCCCCCCCGAACCGGCCCGGCGTCATCTGTTATTATTATTTGTACATACTGTATATGTTCTATTTTCTGTGCAGAGATGGAAATATAAAAGACAGTTAATGCAAACACACCCGTTGGTACTCTTTTATTCCCTCACCCAATGAGAATCGATGAGAATCGATAAGGAATTGGATCGATAAGCAATATCAATAATGGTTAAATGGTTAAATTCTTAATGATTCCCGTCCCTACCATCACCTCAGGTAACAATGGTCACAAGGGATTGTTTCACCTAGTCCTTTTTTTGAACTTCTGTATGTTGTGTTTTTTTCAATGAAAATCTGGTATTTTCCAACATTTAATTCACTGATCATGTAGAAGTTCATAAAAGCCCAGAGTAAAGCTGAGGGATATTGAATCAAAAATAGAGAAAACTGAAGAAAAAGTGAAATTTTCAGCAAAATCTCTCATTAACTGAACATAAACCCAGTGTGTTCATCCACTGTCATTGATCCAACTCCATGGGTTTTACTGGTGAATCAATGTTGTAGAAGATGACGGTGTTTCCATGGTAACTACGGAGCCTCTGAGCGTCCAAATGGATCACATCTGATGATCATGAAAAGATGAATAACTGTATTTTACACCAATGATTGACATGTATTGATAGGATTAATGGATCAGCAGGTTTTAAATAGTTTAGATCAGTAGATGGTTTTGGGTGACGTAGATATTTGGGTCTTTAAAGATTTTTCGTTGAGGTTCCACATTCAGACCAATATGATCTTGAGTGGATCAGACCAGTAAATTACTATCATAATAACTTCATTTATTTATTTATTTATTTAACTTTTTTTTTTTTAATTATACGTTTAAATAAACATGCACTTAGACATAAGGAACCACACAAACACAATACAAAAAAAAAAAAAAAAAAAAAAATTATACAAGAAACCTACAAACCTATTAAACACAAAAAAGAGACCCCCCCCCAAAAAAAAAACAAACAAACAAACAAACAAAAAAAACACATAAAAAAACAACACCAACAAAATAAATATTTTATCAACTCCTCTTTACAATGCTCAGGTTAAATGCTAATAACTTTTAAATAGTGAAAATTCCATATTTTTCTCTTTGTTTTAGTGTAAAAAGAAAAAAAAACAAAAGAAAATTCCATAAAAATGTGAACATCTACAAAATATCATCACGCAAAACAGTTTAGATCAGTAAATAATTTTGGTAGATGGTGGATATTTGGGTCTTTATGGGTTAATATCTAACATTTATAAGAAATCCAGATAATTAATATACGTTCAGTACAGGAAAGAAAGAACATTATGGCAGTACTTTACCACAGTGATAGTATTGCAGGAGTTACCACAGTCTTACTGAGACAATATTTGATTAAGCTGCTATTTTTAGTATGTATATATTTATACGCAGTGCTCTTGGATGAGATGAGGATATCATTAAAAGTGCAAAAAGACTAAAAACCATTGTCTTAGTGGTTATTTCACTCCATCTCATCTTTAACCTCTCTCTCTCTGGGTTGGATCATTTTTAACACTAGGCTATTTTTGCACCTAGTGTCACATAATTAAAGTGACATTGAGCATTTCGACTAATTAAGGAGAGATTCATTTATTACCATAAACACATTTTTAATGCACCAATTCATCAGGTGCTGCTGCGATAATTAAGGTGTCGCTGATTCTGCTGTTAAGTCAAAGACCCATTAAAACCTGAAATCCTGGAGATAAAATGATGCACTGTGCAGAGTGTGTCTGAAGGCCTCCACACTCCAAAGAGGTGAAGGTGTTCACAGATTTCTTTGTAACAGCTCCTCAGCGTTGCTCTGGGGCATTATGGATGCTCCATCAGTGTTCGCTAATTAGAAGGGCGCCTTTTTTTTTTTACGCACAACAAGGGAAGGGACACAGGACGGAGCTTTGGGAATTAATCACTGAGGTTTATTAATGAGGGGGAATCTGCCCTGTGTGGCCACCGAACAATATGAGAAGGAGCGATCAGAGGCGAACGCCATCCATCACTCTGGAAACTGCAGGGGATGCAGATGGAGAGAGAACGAGCTTTAATTTTAGACACAAATGAAGAGGAGAACGTCCACGTCGCAAATAGAACCGAATTTGGGATTAATCTGGAACTCTAACGCTATTGATTTACTGCACGAGGACGCAGTGGTTCAGAAAATGGATGGATGGAAGGAGGGAAGAAAATGAGGATGGATGTTAGGATGAATGGAAGGAAGGAAAGAAGGAAGGAAAGAAGGAATTATGGAACGTGAAGAGGATGGATGGAAATAAGGAATGATGGAAGTTGGGGAGGATGGATGGATGGATGGATGGATGATGGATGGAAAGAACAGGAACAGAAGAAGGACGGATAGATGGAAGATTGAAAAAAGGAAAGATGGATGGAAGGCAGGATGGATGGATGGATGGATGGATGGAAGGAAAGAACAGTGGAATGAGAGAAGGATGGATAGATGGAAGACTGCAGGAATGAAAAGTGGATGTAAGGAGGGAAAGAAGGATGGATGAATGATGAAAAGAAATAAGGATTTACGGATGGATGGATGGATGGAAAGAACAGAGGAACGGAAGAAGGATGATAGATGGAAAACTGAAGGAAGGAAATATGGATGGAAGGAGGGAAGGAAGGAAGAATGGATGGATGGATGGATGGATGGAAGGAAAGAACAGGAATGAAAGAAGCATGGATAGATGGAAGATTGAAGGAATGAAAGATGGATGGAAGGAGGGAAAGAAGGATGGATGAATGATGAAAAGAAATAAGGATTTATGGAAGGTAGGGAGGATGGATGGATGGATGGATGGATGGATGGATGGAAAGAACAGAGGAACGGAAGAAGGATGATAGATGGAAAATTGAAGGAAGGAAAGATGGATTGAAGGAGGGAAGGAAGAATGGATGGAAGGAAATAAGGACTGATGGATGGATGGATGGATGGATGGATGGATGGATGGATGGATGGATGGAAAGAACACGAATGAAAGAAGGATGGATAGATGGAAGATTGAAGGAATAAAAGATGGATGGAAGGAGGGAAAGAAGGATGAATGAATGATGATGATGGATGGATGGATGGATGGATGCATGGATGGAAAGAACAGAGGAACAGAAGAAGGATGGATAGATGGAAAATTGAAGGAAGGAAAGATAGAGGGAAGGAAGAATGGATGGAAGGAAATAAGGACTGATGGAAGGTGGGAAGGAAGGGAGGATGGATGGATGGATGGATGGATGGATGGATGGATACTGTGACCTCCTGTTTACTCTCCTCTGGTCACAGTATTTTCCTCCATAGATCCTCTCATCCTGTGTTCCTTCTCTTCTTTCTCAGGTTCCTTTCTTCCTGCAGGTTAAACCTTTCTAATATCAGTATCTCTTGGACGTGCTCAGAAAGGCTCCACCTGCTGTAGCTGCTCCCAAGGTCAATGGAACCTAATTAAGGGCGTTTTCTCTCCTAAAAGTCCGAACTGAGGTCTGTGTTTAGTTGTACTGGAAATATGTGATCTGCTCAGAGGTGGGAGGAAGTCACACATGTGGAGGGAATAAGTAAGACCGGGGTTTTAACCTTTACATCTCAAACAAGTTGGACGTTTCTGTGCTGCAAATACAGAAAAACAAATCACTGCTCAGGTCAACTACAGATTTTTGTGGACGTTTGTTCTACATAAAAAGCAGAGACGTCTACAAACTTCCTAAATGTGGTGAATAAATGATCCTCTGAAACTAAAATATAAAACCATAGGCTGAAATGGTTTGTTTTTTTCCAACAAATATGTATTAAATCAAAAATAAAATAAACCAAAAAGTAGCTTAAGACTTAATAGCACAGGTGGAAGTTCGATTTAATTATTTTCAATGCAGGACAGTAGTTGCTTTTCCATTGGACATCTGCGCAAAACTGTACCGATATTTACTAAATGTCGAAAAAACAGAAGTGCGTAATGTCGGTTTTTCTATTAACTCACAAATGCGATGATTTGTTTATTTATTATCGCTATAAACGAAATTCATGTTTTAGTCTCTCTCACCAGAGATGCCAGCGAAGGAGTCGAGGAAACCGGTATCTAACAAAATGACAAACATCCGTTTCCTTGGCTATCTTTCTTTTTAGAGAACTGAGACATCCTTAAAGATGACACACCAAGATTGATTTTTTTGGATCACAATAGAAAATCGAGAAGGTGACAAATAAGGAAATGAGAAGAACATCATGTCTGTCTGAACAACCACAAAACGCTGTGTCTTATTACGTATTCTCAGAGAGGACAACATCATCTGCATAGAATGTCATTCTCAAATAAAAAAACAGTCAACAGTCACTTTCCCACTGGACATCTGTGCAAAACTTTACTGATATTTATTTAATGTCGAAAAAACAGGAGTGCGTAATGTCCGTTTTTCCATTAAATCACAAATGTGATGATTTGTTTATTTATTATCACGAGATTCCACGAGAAGGTATTCCATAAACATGGCAACGAACGTAAATATGATGTTGATTTACAGATATGTTCGTTATTATTATGTTACCCCTCTATCTCGTACTAAATTTAAAAATGATTTGGTTTCCAGGTGTGTCCACACATACTGCGACATGTTTCGTCTTCTTCTTCGCTTGTTGTAACATATGTCAACATCTGTTTTTTTAATTCAGCTGACTCTAGTTGCGAATAAAGGTCTTTCCATTTCAATTTTGCATGATATACCATTTGCGTTATGCCCGAAAAACCACCTCTTGCCAGCACAAAAAACTGAATCAAAAAATGAGACTTTTGGCGCAATTGTCATTTTTCCATTAGTTAAATTTTTATGCGCAAGTTATATTTACGACTAGTAATTCAGTGGTCATTTGAGAGCTCTATACTGCTTCCACTGCTGCTGTCATTACTATTATGTTAATATATGAAAACATATTCCTACTAATGAAGTGTTTTTAGAATCAGAATACTTTATTGTGTGTTACTGTTCTATTGAACTATAACAAAATGTAGCAAGAAAGTAATTATCATATAATTATTACTATACATCACTGTATATCTGTATATACCAAATATAAATATTAAAACACTATTAAGACACAATTAGAACAATTTTTATAATATGTACTAGACAAAATACTATCAACATGATAATTAAAAATTTATATAAAAATGATTGTGCAAAAATATTGCTATGTTATTAAAAATCATGTGGTTCTAATGAGGAATTAAACAGTCATTATTATGAAATACTGCTATAAATGTAGTATTAATGCTACATTAAAATGGGTAATTTCCTTTATTATCCCTGTGGGGAAATTCAGTCTGCATTTTATCCATCCTAATACTCACATAGTACCTAGCATTAGCATTAGCTGTTAGCATAAGCACATTAAAGGTTAAATTTGGTTTGTGCATTTTGCCCATCTCAATACTCACATAATACCCAGCATTAGCTGTTAGCATTAGCAGCTAGCACATTAAAGGTTAAAGGTCAAATTCGGTCTCTGTATTTTATCTATCCTAATATTCACACAGTACCTAGCATTAGCATTAGCACTTAGCACATTAGTTAAAGGTTAAGTTGCTTGTCAGCCTCATAAGGAAATTCAGTCTCTGCATTTTACCCATCCTAATTCTCACATAATACCTAGCATTAGCATTAGCTTTTAGCATTAGCAGCTAGCCCATTTAAGGTTAAAGGTTAAATTTGGTCTCTGTATTTTACCCATCCTAATACTCACACAGTACCTAGCATTAGCATTAGCTGTTAGCATTAGCACTTAGCACATTAGTTAAAGGTTAAGTTGCTTGTCATCCTCATAAGGAAATTCAGTCTCTTGCATTTTACCCATCCTAATACTCACATAATACCTAGCATTAGCATTAGCTGTTAACATTAGCAGTTAGCACATTAAAGATTAAAGGTTAAATTCGGTCTCTGTATTTTACCCATCCTAATACTCACACAGTACCTAGCATTAGCAGTTAGCATTAGCACTTAGCACATTAGTTAAAGGTTAAGTTGCTTGTCAGCCTCATAAGGAAATTCAGTCTCTGCATTTTACCCATCCTAATTCTCACATAATACCTAGCATTAGCATTAGCTTTTAGCATTAGCAGCTAGCCCATTTAAGGTTAAAGGTTAAATTTGGTCTCTGTATTTTACCCATCCTAATACTCACACAGTACCTAGCATTAGCATTAGCTGTTAGCATTAGCACTTAGCACATTAGTTAAAGGTTAAGTTGCTTGTCATCCTCATAAGGAAATTCAGTCTCTTGCATTTTACCCATCCTAATACTCACATAATACCTAGCATTAGCATTAGCTGTTAACATTAGCAGTTAGCACATTAAAGATTAAAGGTCAAATTCGGTCTCTGTATTTTACCCATCCTAATACTCACACAGTACCTAGCATTAGCAGTTAGCATTAGCACTTAGCACATTAGTTAAAGGTTAAGTTGCTTGTCATCCTCATAAGGAAATTCAGTCTCTGCATTTTACCCATCCTAATTCTCACATAATACCTAGCATTAGCATTAGCTTTTAGCATTAGCAGCTAGCCCATTTAAGGTTAAAGGTTAAATTTGGTCTCTGTATTTTACCCATCCTAATACTCACACAGTACCTAGCATTAGCATTAGCTGTTAGCATTAGCACTTAGCACATTAGTTAAAGGTTAAGTTGCTTGTCATCCTCATAAGGAAATTCAGTCTCTTGCATTTTACCCATCCTAATACTCACATAATACCTAGCATTAGCATTAGCTGTTAACATTAGCAGTTAGCACATTAAAGATTAAAGGTTAAATTCGGCCTCTGTATTTTACCCATCCTAATACTCACACAGTACCTAGCATTAGCATTAGCTGTTAGCATTAGCACTTAGCATGTTAAAGGTTAAGTCGCTGGTCATTCTCGTAAGGAAATGGGCTCTATGCACCGCCCCACTACTTCCTGAACTTCAGGTGGGTCCTTTATTTCCTGTCTTTCATTATTGGACACACTGATTAACCCAGGTGTGCCTGATTTATCAGTAGTCACAACAAGAAGCAGCAGACCCACCTGGATTAATCAGTGTGTCCAATAATGAAAGACAAGAAATAAAGGACCCACCTGAAGTTCAGGAAGTAGTGGGGCTGTGCACAGAGCCCATTCAGTCTCTGGCTTTTACCCATCCTAATACTCACAAAGTACCTAGCATTAGCATTAGCATTAGCTGTTAGCTTTAGCATTTAGTGCATTAAAGGTTAAAGGTTAAGTTGCTAGTCATCCTCAGGAAATTCAGTCTCTGCATTTTTACCCATCCTAATACTCACACGGTACCAGCATTAGCATTAGCACATTAGTAGCAGTGAGCTGCCATTGAAGGTATTCAGGACCAGCTCCAGATCTTCATCAGAACTACGGTCAGGAGCACTGGAGGTTCATTGAAGGGGGACCCGGACCTGGAGGAAACCAACATGGAGTGGAGAAAAGAGGTAAATTTAACACAGAACAAACACATTGATCCAGCTAATCGTCTAACACAGAACCTTGTAGCTGTGAGGTGGGAATGCTAACCACCGCTAACCATGCTAACCACCACACACCACCTGACATTAGTGTATTAACACTGTCATTCTGGCTCCATCTCTTACTTTAATCAGAATCTACTTTATGATATTTAACCCTCAAAGACTTCAACAACTGCTGGAGAGCAAAGCATCTACTGATCTAAAATATTTAATAACTGTTGATCCACTAATCCTAGCAATATAAATAACTGATGTAAAATGCAGGTTGTCATCTTTTCATGGTCATCACATATGACCCATTTGGACGTTCAGAGGCTCTGTAGTTACCGTGGAAACACCGTCATCTTCTACAACATTGATTCAGCAGTAAAACCCATGGAGTTGGATCAATGACAGTGGATGTATACACTTTATATACTTTAACCCTTTCATGCATGAATTATGAGAACCTTAATCCAGATTTTTTTCCTGAGTGTTTTTATTCCTCTTTAGGCATTAAAAAACCATGGGATTGATTTTTTTTTTTTTTTTTTTTTTTTTTTTATGAACCTATTTTTCATGGAGTTACGAAAATGTCCACTCAGCTGGACACCATGCGTTTAATTTTTGAAGCAAAGAAACATGTACTTACTGACATATTGTGTGAAAACTAGGAAATAAATGTTTTTGGTTTTTTTTAATGTTGCTCATCTGATGTTTTCTCACATTTTAACATACTATAATAGTAGTTATTACTCACTCAAATAATGTGCAAAAACAACAAAACACAACAACGTAAAAAAAAAAAAAAAAAAAGAAAGTTAATTACAGTCTAATAACAATTAGCAATTGATTTACACTCAAATATGTTGCTGCAGATCAGGTTTATCAAGAACAGGAATGTTACAGTAATGGTATGAATTGCAGTGTATTATGGGATGGTGCATAAGTATCCACTGTGTTGGTTGATATGCAAGTAAAACAACAAAATCCATAAATATACAAGAGACCAGCTGTAGAATAACTGTCCACTGTAGTGACCACTGTGCATGAAAGGGTTAAATAAAATGTACAAAAATGAATAAAAAAATTAACTCAATGATCAATAATGTGGAAAAAAATAAGCCAAAATATCACCAAAATGAATTAAAAAAAAAAAAAAAAGAATAAAATAAAATAAGCAACAAAATAACTGTAGTTTGACAAATGACTATAGTTGCAGACACTTGTTTTTATGATCAGCTAATGATATATTTCCCGAAAAATGTCTCTTTTTCAGTTTTCTCTGTTTTGATGTGTTGGATTTACTCTGAGCTTTTATGAACATTAACATGGTCAGTAAATTAAATGTAAAAAAAAAAAAAAAAAAAAAAAAAAATTTGCAAAGCGTATTGTTATATAAATAATGATAAATCACTTTGGAAAGGTTATATGTAAAGGAAAATTCATTTGAAAGAAACCACCCAATCATGTGTCATATACAGTTGTGGAAAAAATTATTAGACCACCCCTTGTTTTCTTCAATTTCTTGTTCATTTTAATGCCTGGTACAACTAAAGGTACATTTATTTGGAGAAATATAATGATAACAACAAAAATAGCTCATAGTAGTTTAATTTCAGAGCTGATATCTATCCATTTTCTGTTTTCTTGATAAAAACCAAAATCACTTCAGTTCTTATATCAGTATCTATGGCATTGTGCTGACAAAAACAGTGCTTTTAGGCATTCCATGTTTTCTTTTCTGTCTGTTTTAGTCACATGATACACACAGGAGTTAGGACTTGATTGCATAACCGTTGTTTTTGACGACTTTTGATAGTCTAATAATTTTTTCTGCAACTACGTTAATGTAAAGTAAGTCTCAAATCCTAACAAAATGAAGGCCCAAAGACAAAACCATCACATACCTTCAGCCTGTTATCATTGTGCATGATAGATAGATAGATAGATAGATAGATAGATAGATAGATAGATAGATAGATAGATAGATAGATAGATAGATAGATAGATAGATAGATAGAGCTTTTGTTTTGTTTGTTGTCAAGTCAGTGTTGAGACATTTTCTGTTTGATATTCAGATAAACTTCATTGCTGTCCCTCCTCTCAGCTCCATTCTTTCATCATCATCACAGAAAATACATTAAAAGTTTTGTGGGTTTTTTTAAAGCTTTTTATTACTTCAATACTTCCATTCAAAACTTTGATCTGTTTCTGTCCCGTGGCTCATTTTTTTCAGCTTCTATTCCTTCCTGAATGGCTGATGATGCCTGAATCATCTTAAAAAAGACATCAACCTAACACTGGTTTTTACGGATCTGAACAGAGACCTCCAACTTTTCATCGGACCAAGTTCCAGACCAAATAAGGTACGTGGCAAAGTGTCCTAAAAAGTTTTAAAGGAGGAAAATTTAGCTTTTTTAAATGGAATTATGCGTTTTCAAACATTTCCCTGTGGTCTACATAAACTGTAAATGCTCTGCTTGGGTCTGAATTCTTCATTAATTCAACTCCGCAGGTCCATCTTCAACCCTATTTCTGAGTACTGACACCAGAAAGGTGGTTTTGAGCGCTGGCCCTTTAAATACAAATGAGCCACTTCATGCCCCACCCCCTCCAGGTTGTTGACCGTGCTGCTCTGTCCTGTTAAACCAACAACTGAACATTTTATTTGTATTTGTATGTATTTAGTTAGTTACAGGACAGTCTGTACTGGCATTAGTAGCAAAGAACAAGATGCATGAAACAGATATGGCCGAAAAGCTAATTTCTGTCTGACATATTCTTCTATTCATATTCTTCCTAAAGTTTTTCACAATTTCCTTATTTTGTCTTCTGTTATTCACAACTTTCCGACACGATTTTCAAGCAAATTTTATCTTCCATACTGCCAAACTCAGTCTGTCAGTATTCTCTGAAATATCGTCGACCAAATCTGTGGAATAATCTAAGACCTGAAGTTGAATGAATGAATGAATGAATGTTTATTTCAGTTAAATACAAAATTACAAAACATATACATGTTAAAAAAAAACAACAAACAAAACACATACACAACAAACAACATAAAATTAACAGATTTTGTAACTGAAAAAGGAAGAAGCTGAGGCCGGAGGCTTATTTCTGCTTCTCCTATTCACATCCTTAGTCCACACCTGAAGTTGCAGCAGATAAATACTTAGACACAAATTATACTACATTCAGTGTTATAAATCATTTTGTAATCATATTACTTTCATAGCCCTTCATAATTTGACAAATTAAATTCTTTTTGAAACTCAACAGTGAGCTACACAATTTCACTTCATCCTTCAGTTTGTTCCATAGCTTGACACCAATAACTGAAACACTGGGATATTTAACGTTTGTTCTTACTTTACATTTTTCAAACACAAACATCCCTCTTAAATTATAATGTCCTTCTCTTAACTTAAAAATTTTCTGAATACAAAAAGGAAGGTTTTTACTTTTAACACGAAACATAAATTCCATTGTTTTTAAATATACAATATCAAAAAATTTTAGTAAACCAGATTCTACAAAAAGTGGATTACTTGATTGGAGATAACCAGCTTTGTTTATGACTCTAAAAGCTTTTTTTTTTTTTGGAGTTTAATTATCGGGTCTAAATTAGTTTTATACACATTGCCCCATATTTCCACACAGTATGACATATATGGCATTACAAGTGAACAGTACAACATATGCAAACATTTTTTGCTTATCAAGTCCCGAGTTTTATAGAGAATCGCAACAGCCTTGGACATTTTGCATTTGATATATTCTATTTGTGGTTTCCAACAGAGTTTATGGTCAAGTTCAATCAACATCTACTTTATCATTGTTTAAAAAGCATCTGAAAAGGACTTTAATTCATGAAAAAATGTAAGGCTGTGTATCACTCTATTTGTATTTGATGATTTGTAATGTGGATTACATTTTTATTGTTTTTACTTTAGTTTATTATTTCAGTTATATTGTATTTTTAAATTTTTTTTTGTGTGTATTGTTCATTTCGGGCCTTCTTCTTCTTCTTAAGCCTTCTTTTTGGAGTCTGACCTCTCATTTTGTTCCTTGTTTGAATGTCGTTGTTTTTTTCTATTGCTGTTTTATTTTGTGCAAATAAATGAACAAATTAACAAATTAAATTAACATAGATTACGTAGTAGTAATACACTGGAAGAAAACCGTTAGACATGACAGATATAGGAAAGTTTGCTCAGACTGAACGGTTACAGCCAAATGCATAAAAAGGGGCTTACATTCTAAAAGTACAATAACATTTCCTAGAATAAGAATAGGATATTAAAAAAAGACAGAAAAATACATAAATAAATATATAGATAAATAGGCTAATTTTACAATAGCAAACCAGACGTGGAAGAAAGTGCCAGAGTAAAAACTAATGAGCTAAAAACGTCTGTAGAATTAACCAGTACAATTTATACAATACATGTGTACAGAGATAAGTACGATATTTGCTTACTAATTAATAGTTTTCACACAGTTTATCACTTTCTGATGATGAGTTTTAAATACATGTTTCTTTGCTTCAAAAATTAAACACATGGTGTCCAGCTGAGTGGGCATTTTTGTAACTCCACGAAAAATAGGTTCGAAATAAAAAAAGGAAAAATTCAATTGCATTGTTTTTTAATGCCTAAAGAGGGAAAAAAAACACTCAAGAAAAAAATATTGACTAAGGTTCTCATAATGCATGCATGAAAGGGTTAAGGAGCTGGCTAAGCTAATTTAGCTTCTAAGCTACTTCTAAGCCTTCTGTCAAATCACATTCTGAATGGAATCGTGTTTTCATTTCTCAGTTTTACCCTACTTCAGTTACCATAAAGAGTGAACTGGAACTCGTCGTCCGTGTGGTTTTTGGAGAGGAGTTATCCAACTGTTGTCCCTGGCAATGCGTTGGGGCAGGACAGTACAAATATAAACATAGCTTTGCAGCACCTGGAGGGTTCAAAGTCAAACTCTATGAACTATTAGGGTCCAAATACACAAATAAAAAAAATAAAACCAAAGACTAATAAAAGTGGGTTTAGCAAAATATGACCCCTTTAAATGTAAATGCTTCTTGGTATGTTTCCTCAAACCAAACTGTCAGGAACTGTCATGTACCACCTGCACAAGGAGAAAAAAAATGTATTTAATAATGAGGAAATTTAGTTAGAAAGTGTCAGTTCAGTCTACTTTCCAGAATAAAATTACACCATTGTAGACTTTTTTTGCCAAGCACATATGATCTCAGTGTAATTTGTCATTGGAGAAACAGACAGGATGTGGTTCGGGTCGACATCAAAGCTTCAAAAGCCATGAAAGTTTTATTAATTGAGCAATAATTTATATTATTACCACCTATTACAGCCAAGAGGTTGGTGGAGCCAACATGTAGACGCTGCCATTGGCATTGCTTCTGAAGGTGCTTCCACATTGGATTCAGCCTCCGACCACAGTAACTGATTTTACTCTGTCGAGGTCAAAGAAACCAAACACGGGAGCTCTGACTCACGGGGGCGTCTGTCCAAACCACCGCCACTGGCTCCCAGATCGCAGTGAGTTTTGGAGGGTATGTTCTCGTCTCCGTCCAGCAGGCGTGGAAGGCCAGGAGACGGAGGCTTGTGTTGGAGGTTTCAGGGCTGACTTCATAACCACTGATGGGACCAGCAGAGGCACATAAGGCCATGTCAAAACCAGTACTTTAACCCATAAAGACCCAAACATCCACTATCGAATAAAAACACCTACTGATCTAAACTGTTTAATACCTGCTGATCCACTAAACGTATCAATACATGTAAATATTTGGTGTAAAATAGAGTTTATCATCTTTTCATGGTCATCAGATATGACCCGTTTGGACGTTCAGAGGCTTCGTAGTTACCGTGGAAACGCTGTCATCTTCTACAGCATTGATTCACCAGTAAAACCCATGGTGTTGGATCAATGACAGTGGATGGACACACTTTCTATACGTTATATAAAATGAACAAAAATTAATTTAAAAAAAATTACTAAATAATAAACAATGTGGAAAAAATAAGCAAAACATGTACAAAAATGAAGTAAAAAAAGAATAAAATAAGCAACATGAACAAAAATTCATAAGTCAACAAAATAATAACATTGACAAAATAAGTCACAAAATAAAGCAAATCGAAGAAAAAATGATATGAGAGGCAAGAAAATGTAGAAAAATAAACAAAATATGTAACAAAATGAACAAAAACAAATAAAATCATAATTAAAATGAATAGAAAATTTACAAAATAGAGTATCATCTTTTCATGGTCATCAGATTTGACCCATTTGGACGTTCAGAGGCTCCGTAGTTACCGTGGAAACACCGTCATCTTCTACAACATTGATTCACCAGTAAAACCCACGGAGTTGGATCAATGACAGTGGATGGACACACTTTATATACGTCACATAAAATGAACAAAAATGAATAAAAAATTTACTAAATAATCAATAACGTGGGAAAAAAGAGCAAAAAAATGTACAAAAGTAAACTTAAAGAATAAAGTAAGCAACAAAATGAACAAAAACAGCCAAAGTGATCGATAAAATGAACAAAAATTAATACTAAATCAGCAAAATAATAAGTAGCATCACCAAAATAAGACACAAAATTGAAGAAAAAAATAACGAGAGGCAAGACAATGCAGAAAAATAAACAAAATATGTAACAAAATGAACAAAAACAAATAAAATCATAATTAAAATGAATAAAAAATTTACAAAATAGGGTATCATCTTTTCATGGTCATCAGATTTGACCCATTTGTAGGTTCAGAGGCTCTGTAGTTACCGTGGAAACACTGTCATCTTCTGCAACATTGATTCACCAGTAAAACTCATGGTGTTGGATCAATGACAGTGGATGGACACACTTTATATACGTCACATAAAATGAACAAAAATTAATTAAAAAAAAATTACTAAATAATAAATAATGTGGAAAAAATAAGCAAAACATGTACAAAAATGAAGTAAAAAAAGAATAAAATAAGCAACATGAACAAAAATTCATAAGTCAACAAAATAAGTAACATTGACAAAATAAGTCACAAAATAAAGTAAATCGAAGAAAAAATGATATGAGAGGCAAGAAAATGTAGAAAAATAAACAAAATATGTAACAAAATGAACAAAAACAAATAAAATCATAATTAAAATGAATAGAAAATTTACAAAATAGAGTATCATCTTTTCATGGTCATCAGATTTGACCCATTTGGACGTTCAGAGGCTCTGTAGTTACCATGGAAACACCGTCATCTTCTACAACATTGATTCACCAGTAAAACCCACGGAGTTGGATCAATGACAGTGGATGGACACACTATATATACGTCACATAAAATGAACAAAAATGAATAAAAAATTTACTAAATAATCAATAACGTGGGAAAAAAGAGCAAAAAAATGTACAAAAGTAAACTTAAAGAATAAAGTAAGCAACAAAATGAACAAAAACAGCCAAAGTGATCGATAAAATGAACAAAAATTAATACTAAATCAGCAAAATAATAAGTAGCATCACCAAAATAAGACACAAAATTGAAGAAAAAAATAACGAGAGGCAAGACAATGCAGAAAAATAAATAAAATATGTAACAAAATGAACAAAAACAAATAAAATCATAATTAAAATGAATAAAAAATTTACAAAATAGGGTATCATCTTTTCATGGTCATCAGATTTGACCCATTTGTAGGTTCAGAGGCTCTGTAGTTACCGTGGAAACACTGTCATCTTCTGCAACATTGATTCACCAGTAAAACTCATGGTGTTGGATCAATGACAGTGGATGGACACACTTTATATACGTCACATAAAATGAACAAAAATTAATTTAAAAAAAATTACTAAATAATAAATAATGTGGAAAAAATAAGCAAAAAATGTACAAAAATGAAGTAAAAAAAGAATAAAATAAGCAACATGAACAAAAATTCATAAGTCAACAAAATAAGTAACATTGACAAAATAAGTCACAAAATAAAGTAAATCGAAGAAAAAAATGATATGAGAGGCAAGAAAATGTAGAAAAATAAACAAAATATGTAACAAAATGAACAAAAACAAATAAAATCATAATTAAAATGAATAGAAAATTTACAAAATAGAGTATCATCTTTTCATGGTCCTCAGATTTGACCCATTTGGACGTTCAGAGGCTCTGTAGTTACCATGGAAACACCGTCATCTTCTACAACATTGATTCACCAGTAAAACCCACGGAGTTGGATCAATGACAGTGGATGGACACACTTTATATACGTCACATAAAATGAACAAAAATGAATAAAAAATTTACTAAATAATCAATAACGTGGGAAAAAGAGCAAAAAAATGTACAAAAGTAAACTTAAAGAATAAAGTAGCAACAAAATGAACAAAAACAGCCAAAGTGATCGATAAAATGAACAAAAATTAATACTAAATCAGCAAAATAATAAGTAGCATCACCAAAATAAGACACAAAATTGAAGAAAAAAATAACGAGAGGCAAGACAATGCAGAAAAATAAATAAAATATGTAACAAAATGAACAAAAACAAATAAAATCATAATTAAAATGAATAAAAAATTTACAAAATAGGGTATCATCTTTTCATGGTCATCAGATTTGACCCATTTGTAGGTTCAGAGGCTCTGTAGTTACCGTGGAAACACTGTCATCTTCTGCAACATTGATTCACCAGTAAAACTCATGGTGTTGGATCAATGACAGTGGATGGACACACTTTATATACGTCACATAAAATGAACAAAAATTAATTAAAAAAAAATTACTAAATAATAAATAATGTGGGAAAAAATAAGCAAAACATGTACAAAAATGAAGTAAAAAAAGAATAAAATAAGCAACATGAACAAAAATTCATAATAAGTCAACAAAATAATAAGTTACATTGACAAAATAAGCCACAAAATAAAGTAAATCGAAGAAAAAATGACATGACAGGCAAGAAAATGTAGAAAAATAAACAAAATATGTTACAAAATGAACAAAAACAAATAAAATCATAATTAAAATGAATAAAAAATTTACAAAATAGGGTATCATCTTTTCATGGTCATCAGATTTGACCCATTTGGACGTTCAGAGGCTCTGTAGTTACCATGGAAACACCGTCATCTTCTACAACATTGATTCACCAGTAAAACCCATGGAGTTGCATCAATGACAGTGGATGGACACACTTGGTTTATTAAAAAATGAATAATAAAAATTTACAAATACCAATTAGAAAATTCACAAAATAATAAATAATGTGAAAAACCAAGGAAAAAAAAAACAATGAAGTTAAAAGAAAGAAAATTATAAATAAATAAGCAACAAAATGATCAAAAACATCCAAAGTGATCAACAAAAAGAACAAAAATGTGCAAAAACTGAATATAAATCAACAAAATAATAAGTAACATGAACAAAATAAGCCACAACTTAAACAAATAATAATACATTTGGCAACAATGAGCAAAAACAGATTAAATAATAAACAAAATGAATAAAAATGAACAAAATAAGGTTTTGGATGCTTGTTTTTATGTTCAGTCATTGATATATTTTGCTGAAAAAGTCACTTTTGCTTCAGTTTTCTGTGTTTTGATATAATAACCTTTGAATTTTCTCTGGGCTTTTATGAACATCTACTTGACCTTGAAACTAAATATAGAAAAATACCTGATTTTCCTTTTTCTTTTTTTTTTCTTTTTTTTCTTCAAGAAAGGAAAAACAATATATGATGCATTTTAGATACAGTGTTTTGAATTGTTGTTCTTAGTTTAACTGACCGAATCCCCTCCCTACCCTACCACCCTTCCCACATAGACACAAACTACCACTAAATATGGAACAAAACAACACAAAAAAATAAAAAATAAAAAAATGCTGGGGCAAACAATAATTTAAATCATGATATGGGTAAATTAAATAAGGGACACTGAAAAACACCTGCGTTTCACTGAAAATTCCAAAATGCAGAGGATAATATTATAGTGAAAAGGGAAAAATCACTTGGGAAAGACAAAAATGTATATGAAAATTGTGGTAAATTTATGTGTGGGTCTTTCAGGAATAAAATGAGCTACAATTAGAAGTTGTATCTATCTTTTTTTTTTTTTTTTTTTTAACCCTTTCATGCATGAATTATGAGAACCTTAGTTGAGTTTTTTTTGTTTTGTTTTGTTTTTTTGAGTGTTTTTATTCCTCTTTAGGCATGAAAAAAACAGTGGATTGAGGTTTGTTTTTTTTTTTTTTCATAGATTTACAAAAATGTCCACTCAGCTACACCGTGAATTTTATTCTTGAAGCAAAGAAACATGTATTTAAAACCCAATATCATAAAGTGATATGAAAACAGTGAAATGAAATTATGTTTAACCCTTTCATGCATGAATTATGAGAACCTTAATCATGATTTTTCCCCCCTGTTTTTATTCCTCATTAGGCATGAAAAAAAAAAAATGCAGTTGACAGCTTTTTATGAACCTATTTTTCATGGAGCTGCAAAAATGTCCACTCAAATGGATACAATGCGTTGAATTTTTGAAGCAAAGAAACGTGTATTTACTGATATACAGTGAAAAACACCTTTAATGCTGCTAATCTGATGTTTTCTCATATTTAAACATACTTTAATACTAGTTATTACTCACTTCATGGAGATAATATACAAAAAAAACATTTTGTTAAAGAAAAAAATGATAATTACAGTCTAATAGTAATTTATTTACACTCAAACATGTTACTGCAGATCAGGTTTGTCAAGAACAGCGAAGTTACATGTGCATAAGCGTCCACTGTGTTGGCTGATATGGAACTAAAACAACAAAACCCATGAATATATAAGAGAACAGCTGGAGAAGAACTGTCCACTGAAGTGACCACTGTGCATGAAAGGGTTAATGCAGCTAATCTGATGTTTTCTCACATTTTTAACATATTCTAATACTAGTTATTACTCAGTTCATGGAGATAATATGCAAAAAAAATAACCATTAACAACTGATTTCCACTCAAGAACAGCAAAGTTACAGTAATGGTTTGAATTGCAGTTTATGAGATGATGCATAAGCATCCACTGTGTTCGTTGATATGGAACTAAAACAACTAAATCCATGAATATAGAAGAGAACAGCTGGAGAATAACTGTCCACTGTAGTGACCACTATACATGAAAGGGTTAAGAACTTCTATTTCAAGGGAGTCCTGGCCAAGATAGGCAGCAATAAATACAACATACAGTTACAGGATTCCACAGTTAAAACACAAACAACTGACACATTAAAAAAAAAAAAAAACTTAGTAAAAATAACATTTAGGAGCAGATTAGGAAAAACAAGCGAAGGTTCTGGAGTCGGCCTCTAGAACTCTCAGTTTGGACTTCAAAGCGCTCAAAGAAATGATCTCAGTTTCCAGTGTTTCTGCAGCTGATTCCATGGTTCAGAATAAACAAAAGCCCTTTGACCCAGTTCTTTACGGGCAAATGGAACCGAAACCAACACATAATCATGCGTACAGAGAGGATAAATATCCCAATTTGTGTCTGTGGAGAATGCGGATCTGTGGAGAAGTCAACAATGCTATGAGAGTTTCTGTGTGTTAGACGTCAGTGTTAGTTTTGGTCGCCTGAAAACAGAGATTTTCTCTGCTGTGAGGGGCAAGGGAGAAAAGATAGGTTTGTAACTAAAAGGGTTTCATTTCAAATCCCATACCAGCAGAGAAAATCTGTGCTGGGAGTGAGAATGTGGGAATGTAGACTGTTTTCTTCCCTCCCTGGGCTGCCATCAGACTGCCCTCCATATCGCCACTTAACCCCCGTTTGTCCTTGCGGCGCTGCTCTATGGCCGACGGTGAACTGTAACTGTGGTGGGCAGCCCCCAGCTGTGACTGGAACTGGATGAGAAGGGAAGCGTGGCGTCAACAGATAATAGGATCCAATTAGAATTAGAAAAACAATGTTAGGATCTAAAAATAGAACCAATGTTCCTGTATGTCAGCGGCATGTTCTACCAAGAATCAATAACAAGTTGAATGTGTGAGGTTGTCAGGTTCTGTTCTACAGTATGTTAGTCCTGTGGTTCTGATACAGATCAGTCTAATAATAGAAGCGGGTGGTACTTTCACTGGAGGAGAACTCAGCTCATTCAATCAAAGTCCATGTATGAGTTCTATCAGTGATCAATAGGAGCTATGTAGGTATGTGTAACCATTTACAGGGTGGGGAAGCAAAATTTACAATGAACATTTAGTTGTTTTTTCTCAGCAGGCACTACGTCAATTGTTTTCAAACCAAACATATATTGATGTCATAATCATACCTAACACTATTATCCATACCTTTTCAGAAACTTTTGCCCATATGAGTAATCAGGAAAGCAAACGTCAAAGAGTGTGTGATTTGCTGAATGCACTCGTATTGTTGATTATTTTCTGTTTTTTTTTGTTACATTTTGGTACAATTTTGTTTTTTGTTTTGTTTTGTTTTTTTTAATTTTGTTGATTACTTTGTTAGTTTTTCGTTAAATTTTTGGATAATTTAGTTCTTTTTTTGTTTTTATTTTTTCATTTTGTTGATTATTTTGTTCATTTTTTGGTCAATTGTTGGATGATTTTGTTCTTTTTTTAGTTTTAATTTGTTGATTTATATTGTTCGTTTTTGTTCAATTTTTAGATAATTTTGTTCTTTTTTTTCATTTGTCAATATTGTTTGTTTTTTGTTCAGTTTTTTTATCTTTTTTTTTTTCCATTTTGTTGATTATTTTGTATGGTTTTACAGGATGGGGAAGCAAAATTTACAATGAACATTTAGTTGTTTTTTCTCAGCAGGCACTACGTCAATTGTTTTCAAACCAAACATATATTGATGTCATAATCATACCTAACACTATTATCCATACCTTTTCACAAACTTTTGCCCATATGAGTAATCAGGAAAGCAAACGTCAAAGAGTGTGTGATTTGCTGAATGCACTCGTCACACCAAAGGAGATTTCAAAAATGGTTGGAGTGTCCATAAAGACTGTTTATAATGGAAAGAAGAGAATGACTATGAGCAAAACTATTACGAGAAAGTCTGGAAGATACTATTAAAGAAGAATGGGAGAAGTTGTCACCCGAATATTTGAGGAACACTTGCGCAAGTTTCAGGAAGCGTGTGAAGGCAGTTATTGAGAAAGAAGGAGGACACATAGAATAAAAACATTTTCTATTATGGAAATTTTCTTGTGGCAAATAAATTCTCATGACTTTCAATAAACTCATTGGTCATACACTGTCTTTCAATCCCTGCCTCAAAATATTGTAAATTTTGCTTCCCCACCCTGTGTATGTTATAAACCATGAAAATATGGACCATTGTCAGCAAAGGCATATTTTTTATATTTAAATAATTTGTCAAAAATTATAAAATCAAAATTTCTCAAAAGTGTGAACAAACTTTTTAGACATCCCAAGGAAGCAATATAAAATTTCAAATTTGCCATGCGTCGACAGTTATTTTGATTTACTTTAGGGGTTTTGGTCTCTTCCTGTTTTATTTTGGTGATGATGGTCGTTTTCCTGTTTTTTGTCTGCACGCTGTCAGTCTTGTCTCTGTCTTGCCTAATCCCATCATTGCCTGCACCCAAGTGTTCCTCATGTAATTGCTCACACCTGTTTGTGATCCCTACCTTCCCTATATATTCTTCCCCTCTCCCTTTGTCTGTTGTCAGTGCGTCGTTTCTGTGATCTTGAGAAGACCAACTAATGTTAAGTATCTAGAATCTTGAACCTCATGTTATCTACCTCAGGCTTCTTAGTTTGTATAGAGTACATTGTACTTCTCTTTTACAGGGTGGGGAAGCAAAATTTACAGTATTTTGAGGAAGGGATTGAAAGACAGTGTATGACCAATTAGTTTATTGAAAGTCATGACAATTTATTTGCCACAAGAAAATTTACATAATAGAAAATGTTTTTATTCTATGTGTCCTCCTTCTTTCTCAATAACTGCCTTCACACGCTTCCTGAAATTTGCGCAAGTGTTCCTCAAATATTGGGGTGACAACTTCTCCCATTCTTCTTTAATAGTATCTTCCAGACTTTCTCGTAATAGTTTTGCTCATAGTCATTCTCTTCTTTCCATTATAAACAGTCTTTCTGGACACTCCAACTATTTTTGAAATCTCCTTTGGTGTGACGAGTGCATTCAGCAAATCACACACTCTTTGACGTTTGCTTTCCTGATTACTCATATGGGCAGAAGTTTCTGAAAAGGTATGGATAATAGTGTTAGGTATGATTATGACATCAATATATGTTTGGTTTGAAAACAATTGACGTAGTGCCAGCTGAGAAAAAACAACTAAATGTTCATTGTAAATTTTGCTTCCCCACCCTGTAGTTATTAGGGTTTTTTTAGAGCACCTTTTTTGACCACTGATATTAGTGTCTCGTTGCATTTGGGTCCACACCAAGTGTCGTGCCGTAACAAAATTAATCCAAGCAGTAGTTTTGTCAGAGAAGATGTTTGAAAAAAATTGCTAACCTGTACAAAGACGACAAAGACGATGACGACGACAGACATAGCGCCTAAAAACCAATGGAATTTTATTTTCAGTGTGATTGGAATTCGGTCCAGAATGTGACTGAAACAAGGACATGAAAGTGTCAGTTTAACCATTTTCTATGATTGTGGAAAAGTGTAGAAATATTATAAAAGCATCTGGTTCTAAGAAGAGTTCAATTATATTCAAATTTTTCATCACTTGCTAATTATAGAAAGTAAAAGGTGCTCTCTTTCAAATGAAGTCTCATACACTAATCAGCAAAACTATTGGTTGAATTCATACCAAGTTGGATTTATTGACTGCCACTGACCCAGAATAGATGTAATATATTTTGGGAAACTAGGTCAAAGTTTCAAAATTTTTATGATTATTTTAAATCTTTCTTTTCTCCCATTTACTTATAATGGGCAAAATTTCAAATGTCTATAAAAACATCAATTTTGTTTCAATTTACTTCAGTCTTGGCACATATATAGAGGCAGTTGATATGCTGACATCAGCACACGCATAGACATGATGACATCAGCTGGATCGATGCCAAAATAAGATACAATATGTGCGAGGGGTGGGGTTTGTTGTGCCTGGAACCACTTGTTTTTATCAATGACAGAACTATATCTTCATCAGTTTTGACTGGCTGTCAAAAGCAGTGTCTTCTCTACTCTTCAGTCAGACTCTTCTACTGAACCCTCTGAGACCGAAACAACCACCAGCGGCCACAAGCATCTAAAATGCTTAATATATAATTCAGGTAAAATGCAGTTTCCCAGTTTTTCATCTGTATTCACTGTGTCTTTTTTTTTTTTTTTTTTCTATGTTCATACTCTGTATGATTGATAAAAATGGAAACACCATCATCTTCTGTAACATTAGTTGCTTTTCCATTGGACATCTGTGCAAAACTTTACCAATTTTTACTAAATGTCAAAAAAACAGAAGTGCCTAATGTCAGTTTTTCCTTTAAAGCACAAATGCGATGATTTGTTTATTTATTATCGCGAGATGACACGAGAAGTCATTCCATAAATATGGCGACGAATGTAAATGTGGTGTTGATTTACAGATATATTCATTATTATTATATATTACCCCCCTCTATCTCGAACTAAATTTAAAAATTATTTGGTTTCATGGTGTGTCTTTGCCTTGTAACGTCCATCAACATCCGTTTTTTTATCACGTGACTCTAGTTGCAGAGAAAGGTCTTTCCATTGCAATTTTTTGTGATATACCATTTGTGCTACACCTGAAAAAAACACCTCTTGCCAGTGCAAAAACTTTAAATCGAAAACAAGAGTTTCGGTGAAATTGTCATTTTTCTATTAAGTAAATTTTTATGCGCAAGTTATATTTGCGCAATTTGAGGGTCAATAGAAAAGCGACTAATGATTTGCCAGCAAAATTCTTGATTTTATGTTTGGTTATGCTCTGCATTTTGTTGAAAAAGGCTGTTTTTCTCCATTTTTTTTCCAGTTTTAAGTATAACAACCTTTGAAATTACTGTGAGCTTTTATGAACATCTATATGATCAGTGAATTAATTATAGGAAAATACCTGATTTTCACTGGAAAATGCAAAATGCAAGAGATAATATTACGATAAATGGCGATAAATCTCTTCGGAAAGGGTAGATGCAGAGAGAAGACCAAAGCAGCTGTAGGTCTTTAAGGGTTAATGTAAAAAATGCATATATCATGAAAGGTGTGTGTCTTTTCAAGCCAATGCAGATGCCATACATAGCACGGAATGATAAAAAATTCAATGATCTTCTGCTGCTCAGACACCTTCAGTAGGTGAAGCTGAACCTTGAAATCACTGTGATAGATGGTTACAGCAGATCAGTTTAGGTAATAACTTTTGCAATAGCCTTTGTTTTCTCTTCTGATTGAGTTTGACTAACCTTGCTGGATTGATTAAAATCTTACTGTTTGCTTTTTGGCCTTATCCCAGTTCTTTTTACTCAGAGCATTTCCAGACCAAGTGTTTTCTAATCACTAGATCATTATCGGTGAGGGCAAATAACGTCTTTTGAAAGGATTCATACCTCAAATCCCCACTGTTACTAGGAATAAAATTAGCAAATTGTGTCCAAAAACAAAAGGGAGAAAAAATCCTGTTGGAGTTACAGGGTCAGGTCATAAACATATATAACAGAACAGGCATAAGTTTGTAATTAAAGGGAAAACTATTTCAAAGGCCAGTTTTGTAATGATGTTTCATCCTATAATGATGCATTTATCAAGAATTTGGTCTGAAGAAAATCCATTAAAGATGCAATGTTGGCGGAGGAGAGTACTTATAACAAGATTCATAACTCAAAACGAAGTGCTGAGGCCATAGCTATTAATGAGTTGGAGACTGGAAATATTGCAGGTGCAGAAAATGTGCCTAAACATGTATTATAATACCCACACCTTACAGATGCTTGTTGATGAATGTGGGAAAATGCGCGTCCTTGGACTTGAATCTCTCAGAAACAATATATACTGAACAACAAAAGAGACGCAAGTTTTGGTCGTTAATTTAGGCAAGAGTTCAGCTGTCCTGTTGAGCTGTCAACTGAGATACACATTACAATAAGTGAGTTGTAACCATTGGAGCGTGTGTTTGCAGGCAAACACGACCCCGAGTGGTGTTGAGCACGTGTACAAAGTATCGGAGGTGCGATACGTTTTGAGTGATATGGTAGTGGGAGCAACAAATGGGAGTGGCAATTCCCTTTGTTTATCCGGGGGCTATAAAAAGAAATGGTACGATTCAAAAGTTACTGCATTACCACGATGCCTCGCCTTAACGATAATCTGAGAGAACGCGCCATTGGTATGCTTGATGCTGGTTTAACGGCTCGCAACGTTGCCAGACGTCTGCAAGTGCACGAGTCCACCATCAGTAGGCTGAGGACACGATTCCATGACACAGGGACCACTCGGGACAGACCAAGATCCGGAAGACCACGTCTGACCACCCGTAATCAGGATCGCCATATTCGCTTGGCCCATTTCCGTGACCGTCAACTCAGTGCTACAAGGACAGCAAGAGAGACCCACTGTAAATTTCACAGCTGGATATAAATATCTCATATGAAACCAATATTCATAATAGAACTCCCATATAAACCAATACCGAAACATACTTGCGTTTCTTTTGTTGTTCAGTATATATTTTTCAACGATAAAGCATGAATTTATATACAATTGTATGAAATGAAGATTTAATTGACACTTGACACTTTAGACTTTTCATGTTGACATGCTAGAATTTATACGATTAGGAGGTTTTACGGGTCTTTGTTGTTCACCTGAAGCTGATGTGAGAGTAGGTGATTGGAAGAAAACAGCATCGGTATTAAAAAAAAAAAAAAAAAAAGAAGAAAAAAATTGTCTTCATCCATTACACTGTGGTGTATATGTACTGTATGTATCCATAACATTACGCGATGTAGGAAGGCGATTCTAGTATTGTTTTATTCACTGGAACTCCTCATGCTCACACTTAAGAAACACTAGCTCCTGTTAGCTTAGAAATAGCATTAGCTAACATCGACAAATCACTGACCCAAACATAAAGTCTAATTTTCATCCATTCCTCTTTGTGTTGCCAAAGTCGGAACATTATAGATTATCAAGGAAAAAGTGTTCAAATGATATGATTACATTGTTGAATTTATTAAATTGAAGCAAAAAAAAATTAACATTATGCTTATGGATCAGGACTTGATTCACCCTTTTCTAAGCTGTATTTAAGGGAAGGCCTTTATTCATGTCAAAACTGCACTTATAAGTCACTTTTCCATTGACCTTCAAATTGCGCAAATATAACTTGCACATAAAAATTTACCTAATGGAAAAACGACAATTTCACTGAAACTCTAATTTTTGGAATAAAAGTTTTTGAGCTGTCATGAGGTGATTTTTCGGGCGTAGTGCAATTGGTATATCACACAAAACTGCTTTTGAAAGACCTTTTTCCGTAACTAGTCACGTAAATAAAAAAATCAGATGATGATTGTTATAAGCGAAGAAGAAGAGTTTTAAAAGAAACATGGCGCAGTATGTGTGGACACACTAGGAAACCAAATAATTTTTTAATTTAGTACGGGATAGAGGGGTAATATATAATAATACTAAATATATCTGTAAATTAACATGATATTTATGTTCGTCGCCATGTTTATGGAATGACTTCTTGTGTCATCTCATGATAGTAAATAAACAAATAATCATATTTGTGATTTAATGGAAAAACCGGCATTGCGCACTTCGGTTTTTTCGACATTTAGTAAATATAGGTAAAGTTTTGCGCAGATGTCCAATGGAAAAGCGACTACTCACTGGTTTTTTATTTGAGAATGACATTGTATGCAGATGATGTTGTCCTCTCTGAGAATACATAATAAGACATAGTGTTTTGTGATTGTTCAGACAGACATGATGTTCTTCTCATTTCCTTATTTGTCACCTTCTCAATCATCCACTGTGACCCGAAAAATCAATCTTGGTGTGCCATCTTTAATCCTCTAAAAAGAAAGATAGCCAAGGAAACAGATGTTTATCATTTTGTTAGATACCAGTTTCCTTGACTCCTTCGCTGGCATCTCTGGTGAGAGAGATTAAAACATGAAGTGAGGGGTCCAGGTAAGGATCTGAGGAGCATTCACTTGGTCATTCATTCATTTATTCAGCCTCTGTGCTCTCCACATCACTTCTACTTACCACCCTACTGCAACCTCACATGTATAATATATCACTTTTTATTGATCTGCATTGAAATACGAAAATACGATTATGTGATGTATTAAAAAAGCAAAATCTTACACTGAGTTATGGCATAAAAGTACTAATAAGTGTATGAAATGTGGCTGAAGCACATCAACACATTCTGCATGCAGGACTTTTATTGGGAATATTTATTTCATTAGAGATATTGGTTTCTGTACAGACTCTAAATTCTTTGATGCATGTGTTTTCCGCTCCTTGACAACACCTCTGTGATTTGGGGCCATGGGAAGTATCTAAGGAGCAATCGCTGTAGGGCTGTTGGGCATTTCCTTGGAGTTAATAGGTTTACCACAGCCCTAGCAGTCACAGGGGATGGAGCAGAGATGGGAACCCTGGGAGGTTAGATTGAAGGTTAGTCCTGCCAGGATATGGAACAGGTTAATTGATTTTCTTGTTGGAAGCCAAATAGAATATAACAGTATCACACTTGTATCGTATGCGTCGTGACTTTGGTTTGGAAAATAGATAGAATTGTATCTCTGATGGACAAAATGTCTAAAGACCTCTTAACATCCACCAGATCAGCGGTTTAAGAGTTAGCCTTAGAATTTGAGCCACGTAGAAAGTGAAGCAGTTAATGTTGATTTTTGTCAAATTCTAAACATAGAAACCAGAAGGTGAACCCTTTCAAAAGATGTATAATACATGTAATTTGATTTTAAACATCTGCTGCTATAACCCTAAACAATGAAGATATTAAAAGCAGCACAGTTTTGTCTTTTTCCAACAGTTACTGTGTCTTTACGCTAGCCTAGCCAGCCATTCATCTGTCTTTCTCAATGAGGAATCTGTCTTGAATTGCAGGGCTTGAATGCAAATATAAAGGCGGGACTAACAGGTGTCGAGTAAACCAATTGCAGATAAGACGGACATGATGCTTTTATCAGAGAAACTTTAGCCTGACCAACCATCCGGTTTTCTCAGTGTATTCAATACTCAGACTGATCTCATGAAATCGCATTGTATGTGACGCCAGTTTATTGCATTTGGCGTGGTATACGTACGCATTTTCATCCTTTTGCGTGTTATTTAACACCATTTGATGGCATGTCAATGCGCTAGCCAATAATCGTGCTAATCGCTAACCATAAACCTAACCCTAACTGCTAATTGCGCTAGCCGCTAATCGCACTAATGGCGTGTTATTTTACGCAGCGTAAATATACACGCTGAAAACTTATAATGTGTACAGATAGCACACCAATTAAAAGTAGTGTGTTATCTGTACACAGTTCATGATATCATGTTGCAATACTGAGAAAACAGTCTGGAATTGGGCCAATCACTGTGAAATATGCATGAGCTATTCTATGCCAAACCAATCACAAGTCTAGAGGGGCGGGTGTTTAGACTTCTTTTTGTTGCGAGTCAAACTCAAGTCTGCAAATCTCTTTACAACTGTTGTTGGTTGTTTACTTGATTCATAAATAAGGATCGAATTACAGATTACACCCTGTATTCTCAAGTTTCTCTGACAAAAGCGTCATATCCATCTTATCTGTGATTGGTTCACTCCGCACCTGTTAGTCCCACCTTCATATTTGGATTCAAGCCCCGTGATTCCAGACGGATTTGTCATTGAGAAACACAGATGGCTGGACAGGATAGAGAAACTACACAATACAGGGTGTAATCTGTAATTCAGTCATATGGATGTATAGAAAATGTGTATATTGCTACAAGTGTTGGGTAGAATTACCCAATTCCCCCCCCCCCCCCCCCCCCCCCCCCCCCGCCCAAAAAAAAAAAAAAAAGACCTCAACAACCACCAGTGACAAAAAGCATTTACTGAGCTCAATGGTTGATACCTTTTGAACCATTAATCCTATCAATACATGTAAATAATTGGTGTAAAATACAGTTTGTCATCTTTTCATGGTCATCAGATGTGACCTATTTGGATGTACAGAGGTTCCGTAGTTACCGTGGAAACACCATCATCTTCATTCATAGGTAAAACCCATATAGTTTGACAAATGACAGCGGATGGACACACCTGTTTTCATGGTCAGTTAATGATTTTTTTTTTTACTGAAATTGTCATGTTTTCTTCAGTTTTCTCTGTTTTGATATAATAATCTCATTTACTCTGAGCTTTTATGATCTGTATTATCAGTACATTAAATATAGGTTAAATATTTGATTTCCACTGAAAAATCCAAAATGCAGAGGATAATAGATTACATTAGATTAGACTTACGCATTGACACGTGGTGATCCATAAGTTCTAGATGTAGTTGTTTTTTTCTATTGTGGATTCGTGCATGTTGTACCACATTTGTCCAGCAGTCACTGCCAAAGCATTCTGGCCATAGCAACCTGATTGTAGGCTATTGTATTCCAAAATTACTGATATCTCCCAAAATATTGGTCTTTCAACTTGCCGTTTTTGCTAATGTCTTCCTTAACCAAAAATACATAATTATACCAAACTGCAGCAGTTACCGCTTTCCGAATTTTGTGTGATTCCCGAGACACACACAAATGCTCGCACGCACACAGACGCCACTTGGCTTATATAATACAGATACTGATCCTACATCAGCAAAATTCACTGGTCAAGGCAGCAACAAAATAAAGTACAGGGGAAAAAAATGTGTGCAAACAGTGCACTAAAGACAAATTGTACAAAAATAGTACTAATAATAGTTAAAATATATGTATTAAATTGTACAAAATTTATTAATATAAAAATCGCGATTCTCATTTACTGCAATTCAGAATTGATTTAAAATGTCCCAAAATCAATTTTAAAAAATAAAGAAAAACAAATCCACCAGCAGTCTGCATGCAATTAGCAGTTAGGGTTAGTGATTAGCGCGATTAGCGGCTAGGGTTAGATTTAGTGATTAATGGCTTGCGCAATTAACGGTTAGGGTTAGCGATTAGCGGGTAGCGCATTGACACGCCATCAAATGGCATTAAATAACACGTGAAAAGATGAAAATGCGTACGTATGGCACGCCCAAATGCAATAAACTGGCATCACATACAATGCATTTTCATGAGATCAGTCTGTCAGCTGCATCACCCAGAGCTTAAGGACACGGTGACAGTCAGCCACCAGCAGCAAACCAACGCACACGGCTGTGCCTCACCAAACTCCCTGTTAAGCATGGATAAATGTTTAAAACTTAATAAATGTAAAAAAGACATTTTAATGTCTGCATTTGTCATTCTGTCTTGCAAATCAGTCTGGAGTAGATCAGGAGGATCCTTTGCACACCTATAGATTGAAGCAGAAATCATTATGAAAAAAAAAATAAAAATTTGAATCTTAAATCATTTTGAATCAAAAAGCGATTTTAAATCGAATTGTAGCACAGAAAAATCGGAATCAAATCGTGAGATAGTAAAAGATCCCCCTCATCATAATAATAATAATAATAATAATAATAATAATAATATTCGCGTGTAGTAAAACTGTAGACTATATGCACATTTATGTAAGAGTAGCATTGCATATTATAATATTGTTATAATTAATTATGATAAATCACTTAGGAAAGGTTAAATGTAGAGAAATTGCCACAGAAATAGTTCTTGGTCTTTAAGGGGTTAATGTTTCTATGTAAAGGGTTTATATTAACAATGGGAACGTGAAATGGATATATGTTTCTATACTGCCTATTGTTTCTGCTCTCAAGAAAGAAAATTGAATTAGTCCAATATGTGATTTAGGGGAAACTGAAAGTGAATGTCATTTCTATTATTACTGTCCTTTGCAGTAGTATTTGCTGCGTTCTGTTTTGTTTAACCGTTAAATGAATATGACTGAGATGCTGGACATGACTGACCTCGTAATGAATAGAACGGCTCGTTTAAATTGACAGAATAACTGGGAAATGCACGGATGCTCGGCAAGAAAATGTACCAGTAATGATGATGATTTATGCCTCTAATTATTGTGTGGTTACTGTATTTCTTGTCCTTTTGCAATATTCAGCGTGTTGTGAGACACATCAGTGACCAGTCTGCTGGAATTTGAGTCGATCTGGAAAGGAAACAGCTATATTATTATGCAGGATGTAAAAGTGGCCAAAAATATAATCATAATTTTGTATGGTAACAGTTTTGTTGGATTATGATGGAGGAACATAGTGGGTATTGATTGGACAAATCTATTGTTTACTGCAGTTTAGAAATGAGATGGAACAGCAAGTTTTGAAGTCATAGAGGCTTTTTTTTTCTCTCTCCGATCCCTATTCTTATGTTCGTGGTTGTTTTTTCTTATTTTTCTGAAGAATAGTCCCAATGCCATCATTACCAAGTCAAATTAATTCAGATAAAAGAACTACAACAATAGGACCCGAGGTGTTTGAAATCAGAATCTTCAGGTTCACGTTGATACGCGTCTGATCCACCGTTTCATTTTTGCATTTGAGAAAAACAATTGATTGAAAAGAACTCCATTTTAGCAGGAGTGGAGTTGTTGTAAGTGATAATCCTCTGAGTCTAGATTCATTATCACTGTGTAGCGGATGAACAGATGCAGCTGTCATTTACAGCAACCGTGCAAATAATTCAATCCAGCATTTTTGAATTGTTAGGTACTGTAGTCTATTTTTCTAGTCGTTTCCTTATTTTTGACTGTGTTTATTTTGTCTATTTTTGTTTAATAACTTTGTAGATATTTTTCCTAGTTAAAAGCGTCATTCTAGGTTAACTATATTTGCGTTTTTGTAGTATTTCTTCTGTTTTTATATGTTTAAGCTTAATTAGTTTGATGCCACTTGCGCTATATAGTAGTGATTAGGGATGGGAATCGAGAACTAGTTCTTTTTTGAGAACCGGTTCCCAGTAGCTCGATTCCTTGGAATCATTTGCCTGCCTGCTTAACGATTCTGTTTATCGATTCTGCCTTCGTTGTGCATGCGCGATGACGTCACATGTACGCTGCATTGTTTTGGTCATAACGTAGCCAACATGGCGTTGAGGCAGAAACGGTCGAAACAAACGACACCAGGTCCACTTACTTGGAACACTGTCAAAGCTTCCATGTCTTCAAAAGGGTGGAATCCCTCCAATATCCTCAAACATTTGTCCACAGCATGTGAATCATTTACAGGAATGTTACGTATTTGATAAGCTACTAAGCGGCGCTTGTGAATGTAGCGGCAGAGTGAACGCCGGGCTGGTTCCGGTGTGGGCAACAAACATCGTAACTCCTCAAATACAAGTTTCCGAAGGTAAGAAGGGAAAGGAAATGAGGTGCACAACAACGGGAGACAAGCTGAGCCGAGTCAAACCGGTTCCACGTAGTAGAAATGCGGCAATAGAGGAATTAGTAGAGTGTCTTTAGTTTCACTTTCACTGTACCCCCCCCCCCCCCAACCAGGCCGGCGTCATCTGTTATTATTATTTGTACATACAGTATATGTTCTATTTTCTGTGCACATGGAAATATAAAAGACAGTTAATGCAAACACACCCGTTTGTACTCTTTTATTCCCTCACCCAATGAGAATCGATAAGAGAATCGATAAGGAATCGGATCGATAAGCAATATCGATAATGGAATCGAAATCGTTCAATTCTTAACGATTCCCATCCCTAGTAGTGATGTCCTGATCTGGATTTTTTTGCCTCGGATCCGATTTTTTTAAGATTAGTTTTGCCAATACCAATCTGATACCGATCCGATACCGACTTTTTATAATAAAATTTTGACTTAAATTTGGAGTCATTATTTGTAGGTTTTTATGCTATTATTTTACTTAGGATCACAATTGGGCTGAATGTGGAACCTAAACTAAAACAAGTATGACACCTTTGACTCATGATAACGTTAGTATAATTTTTGCTTTTTCCAAATTCGAACTGTGGGACAAATTAGAACCTTTGGTGAGCTGGTTTTTGCCCGCAGGCCGTATGTTTGCCACTGCTGTAACGCATCTATGGACAGGTCTGTCCAGATATTATATGGGGGTGCATTCTGCGCTGTACGTTAGTGATGCGCACATCAGTGGGTTACTCATGGGTTGGTTCGGGTCAGGGCAGGTCAAAAGAATGTCAGTTTATTTGCGGGGCGGGTTGGGTCAGGTCAAATAATTCCACAACAGCCACATGGGTTGAAAAAAACCCAACCCAAACCTATAGACGTTTTACTAATTCGTCTAAGCCTCCTGCTGTTGTGCAGCTAATTTTTCTTTCCCCTATTGTTGGAAACTTTAATTTGAGGGGGTAGGATGTGTGTTTACCCCCGCCCCAGAATCAGGTCCAGATTGGCCTGATCTTGTGACTAAATCCGATCCAATCTTCTAAAAAAGCCGATACTGATCTGTAGATCGGATCGGGACATCCCTACTATATAGTCAAGAACCTGTGAGGCTCTCGCTCTCTCTCTCTCTCTCTCTCTCCACGGCTCCAGTTCGGGTTTTGCCTCATGCCTGTAGTTTAGCTTTTTGTTAGCCTTTTGTTAGCTTTTTCTTTTTGTTTGGCCAGGTGGGTCCGGATGTCCTGTTTTCGCTTTACTTTTCGTTAGGACTTATTTTGTGGCTTGCTTTTGGGTAGGGTAGCGGTGCACTGGAAGCTTCTACGACCTCGTATACGGTTGGCCTGTCCAGCGCACTGTCCTTAATATTAAGTATCTGGTCCAGTCTGGTCTTTTCTTTTAATACTGTGGGCACAGGGTTTTAAAGGGTTTGGTTCTGGTTAAAAACAACTCGTTCACACAAAGTAAAGAAGTTAAAAACAACGAAGAATGAAACAAAAGAAATGTAATAAAATGAAACGACGTTTTGGAATGACTAGCGGCATTGTACCCGTGGTGCCATTGTACAATAGCATGAGAGACTAAAATCGCCCAGAATACCTCACAACATAAAATTGTGCCTAGCAGATCGTCAGGTAATGTTTCTGTTTGTTTGTCGAGTTTGGCGGTGATCAGGCCTGTGAAGGCTGAGGAAAACCCGTACAAATGCCTTCCTGTGCTGCAACATCGATCAGACGGACAATGTGCGTTATATAGTAGGATACCCTTTGACTCTTGTGTCTTTCGTAAATACACTACAAACAAAAAAGTTAAGGATATTTCTTTTTTTGTTTTGTTGTCATTTTTGCCATTTGGAAATAAAACTATGTCTGATTATTAAAAAATGTATTTCAATTCATACACAAAAAGTAAAAAGTGTTGTGCAAGTATCCCAACTGAAAAAAATAGCACAAAAACTAAAAATATCCTTAACTTTTTGTCTGTAGTGTATGTTTCACCTTCGGGTCGTAACAGAATTTAAAATGTTGATAATAGTCCCTCGATACGTTGGAGTTAAAACCACACTGCATCGGTCACTAAGGATCTGATCGCCTGCCGTTGTGTTAAGAGCAGCAGATACAGTATTTATAGCATAACACCTGTGCTATTTTTAACTGAACGCGTTTAATTGGATTTGGTGAATCTTTTATGATTAATATTTTTATTGCCATTTTTATTGCGTAACATTACATGCCAGAAAATTATACAAGTACATGCACCTTGCTGACAAAGACAGTGATAGATGGTCTTTCTCATAATTTTTCCCGTATACAACAAAGGGTTTTCTGCTCAGACAACTTCAAATGATTATGCCAAGGCTCAAATAATAACCCTTAATCATAAATCTTCCCCAGAATCCAGGCAATAAGTTGCTGAAACTGAATTATACATACACTTGATACTTTCTTACTGCACTTAATAGTAAGAGTGGACTTTTTAAAAGTTTTCCATCTGCCTTGAAACAATGAAATGCGTTTGTTTATTCTGCTTTTTCTACTTTACTGGTTAAATCTTTTAAAAGTTAATGATTAAAGAAGAGGCAGAGTTTCGCAGTTGTAGAAACATGTTGTGTCTATGGAACAACGCCTGCATTTGCTGCTAATATTTAAGTATAAAATCTCAGGTGTATGACACAACAACATTCCCTTTGCATTTCAGAAGTAGGTTTTCTTATCAAGTCTTTTCTGACCAGACAAGTAAAGAGTTGTGGAACATTTTATGAGAATATTTTCGGATAAGACTGAAAACTTAAGCTAAAAATAGGTATGTCTACAACTACTTGCACTTTATTTTTAAGGTTTTGACATTTGCTTATGGATGAACGCTAAATCTTTCTGCAGAGAGGCACAGTAAGGAGACAAACCCAGTGACTAAAGAGAGATTTAAGACCGGAACTATGCGACAAATAGATCCTGACATTCTTTTTTGGTTGTCAGATTAGTTTCCACCTAAGCTACCAGCCAGAGAGACTCTGAGTAGTAATATCAGTGCTAAATTTAGTCCGTCTTCAAGAATCTATGGGTAATGGTTCAATATGGAAGTTTACATCAACTTTGTGTTGTGATCCTGTTTTGATGTCAACTAACTGCATTCCTAAACCAATGATTTGTTGTCTTTGCTTCGTAGCCACAATGTACAATAATATACTATGCAAAAGTCCTGGTCCAACATACTATTTGTTGGTTTATTACAGTTCTAATGTCCACACATAAGCATTTGTCTCAATTTGTATCTAATAAGAAAGATACAAGTGAAGTATGAAGAGAAGGAAAAACTACAGTTTCAGACTAAAAACAGTGTCTATAACAAATGATGCAAATTTTTTATAAAATCAACAAAATAATCAAGAAATTTAACAAAAGTGAATAAAATAACAGACCATATAAATAAAAATAAGCAAAATAGCCCCCCCCAAAAGTAACAAAAATGAACAAAATAATCAACAAAAATAAACAAAACAATCAAGAAATGTAACAAAAATGACAAAAATAATCAACAAAAAATTGGTCCATCTTTCTGTTTGTTGGTTTATTACAGTTCTAATGTCCACACATATGCATTTGTCTCGATTTGTATTCAATAAGAAAGATACATGTGAAATATGAAGAGCAGGAAAAACTACAGTTTCAGGCTAAAAACACTGTCTATAACAAACTGAATAAAAAAATATATGCAAATTCATCAAAAATATTCAATAAATGATCAAGAAATAGAACAAAAATGAATAAAATAACAAACCATAGAAATAAAAATTTGTAAAATAGCCAAAAAGTTAAAAAAAAAAAAAAAAAAAAAAAAAAAAAAGATTGAGAAATAAATATTAAAGGGGTCATATTTTGCTAAACCCACTTTTATTAGTCGTTGGTTCAATTATTTGTGTATTTGGACCCTAATAGTTCATAAAGTTTGATTTTGAACCCTCCAGGTGCTGCAAAGGTATCTTTATATTAATTTTGGTAAAAATCCAGTGGATTTCTGCAACCTGTTTCATTTCCTTCTTAATTTGTTACGTTTTATAACTAGTTACATCACCACATTGACACATATAAGGTCAAGACTTCCGACCAACATTTCTCTGAGTACGACATAATTGTTTATCAGCAGCAGCGGTTGTAGTCCACATTGAAAATATGTCCAAACTTCGAGCTGATTACCTAAAATGTTCAGTTGTTGGTTGTATTAAGGAAAACAAGTGGCTGAACGGGACAGAAAGCACAGTCAACAACCTGGAGGGGGCGGGGTCTGAAGTGGCTCATTTGCATTTAAAGGGCCAACGCTCAAAACCACCTTTCTGGTGTCATTACTCAGAAATAGGGTTGAAGATGGACCTGTGGAGTTAAATTAATGAAGAATTCAGACCCGAGCAGAGCATTTACAGTTTATGTAGACCACAGGGAAATGTTTGAAAATGCATAATTCCATTTAAAAAGGCTAAATATCATTCCTTTAAGACTTCAAAACTGCAGTTTATGAACCAATGGATGATGATAAATAGGGTTCGTCCACTATTAATTGTCTATGTCTGGTCAAAGGCAACAAACAACTGGCCCCCAGCAGCAATATAAACCTCACGGAAGTCCAGTAACACAGCTAAATCTTCCATATCGAACCTTTAAAAGATTGTTCAGTCTCTAAAGAACATAATAGAACAGTTAAGTTCCATCCCTTGCTAATACTCCACCAACACAACAGCTTCACTGGTCTTAAAATAGTCTGTAAACTGTATATTTTTTTAGTTAAACTAATGGAGCTACAATGGGATGGTTTAATATTCCTCATCACAACACACTGTTACATTCTTTTATTTAATAAGCTCCCAAAATGGTCGGTGGAGACTTTGCTGCGGAACTCTTTTACCAAGATCTGTGTTCTATCTAACTGAAATTATTCTTCCCCTGCTTTTACTATCTTGCCCAAAATTTGGACATTCCCCGGGGCATCAAAAACCTTCAGAGAAAACACAAGCAGCCCCCAGTGTGTTGGTGGGTCCACTTTTGAGCAGGAACACATTTCTACATGTGTAGGCACATTTGGTTTGCGGCAGTCCAGATTTAAAAGCGCATAATGAGTAATGCCTGCTATGCGCGCAGACCTGTTAGCTCAGAGTTATCTCAGCATGTACATTCATCATCTTATGCAATTTAGTAGATAAACCGGTATATAAACGACTAGTCAACACAGCATACGCATACATGAGTTCCAAGGATCAAAACGAACCATGTAAACAGTCTGGTGTTGTATGACGGGTCTGAATAGCATCAGATCTCAAAGACGTGCACGGAGAACTTGAACGGGTGTTTAATTGAGCAGCTAGCGTAAAAATCGGAGCCTGGCAGATGACATATGTTAATGCGTCAGTTCTTTTTCGGCACTGTAATTTGTTCTCTTGCACACACAGCCTCAAGCAAATTAAATATGTATTTGAATTATTTGAATTATACATTTGTATCAGCAGCATGCTAAAGCGACGGACGGGCTGGTGATTAATATTCCTAAAGTGCTGTTATCTTAAATCAACTCATGTCTGCGCAAGTGCGGTCTCTTTTATATATACTTGAATGATCATCTGTGCCATGATAAATATCACCCAGGGAAATTACCGCGTCTCAGCAAAGTATTTAACTCACTCTCACTTTCTCGTTTCAGTTTCTCACAGTCTGTAAATCTGAAGTCTTGTTTGTAACTTGTCTGGAATACAATTTTTTTTTTACAGTCTGTTTCTGGTGGTGGTTTGTGTTCATGTTGCCCGGAGGTTTCTCGAAGACTGAGGTGCCAATCATAGAGCCTGGGTGGTATAAATGAGGTCTGACATCGGGCACCAGAAATCCCTAAGCTAGATGTAGCATCGCCGCTTCTTCATTATGGCTTAATTAAGCTGCTCAAACACAGATGTGGATTCTGTATGCTGATGGTGTTGAAATTTCTATTAAATACACTCGCAGGATTTTTTTCGCACTGTAAATTGGACGTGTGGGGGGGTGGTGGTGGTGGTGGGGGTTGCAGCTTTTTAATGCGTCTTTCCAAGATGTGAATATCAGCACAAATATCAGGCGGCTGTTGAGAGGCATCAAACCCAGCTGCACTGGGTCAGACGAACCCATCCACCTCTCTCGGCTGTCGCGAAAGGACACAGCGGTATGATGTTGCGAAATCATTTCATTAATTTAATCCCCAACAAGCCCTCGGAGTTTAATTTGAATATGGCTGAAATATAATACCAACACATAGAGAAGAAGTTATTATAAATGTCATCTTTCACATTCAGATCACGCCACGAGCTGAGACGATACGTATTCATTTTCTGTTTTTTGTTTTACAACGAGATGTTCCATGCAGAGGCACACACAGTTCTGAACCTCTGGAAGATGGTTTCGGAAAAAGGTACACGCCAATTACTAGTGCCAATATCATGTGATGGGAAGGTGGTGCCGAGCGGATCACGGCTAATCCAGCCCATCGCGCCGTGGGTCTCCCTCGGTTTCGGCGCGGGGCTTCTTCCTTGTTCAGACGCCAGCGTTTCATGGCAGGACCTGGATTTAGTGAGGCCTGTCGGGGCAGGAGAATGTGAATTACGGCTCAATGTTCCCCGACAGTGCTGAGCCGGTGGCTTCATCTGTTCTGACAGGCTCTTGACTGTGTGTGATGATGAGAGACAGCTCCGGGTTGGCGCTCGGCACTGGCTCTTCAGCTGACAATGTGAATTATGGAGACCCGAAGGAGCAAGAGCATGCATCAGCAGACCCTCACTCCTATTAATCCTCCCCTCAAAGGTTCCACCGCAGAGACCCCAGACGTAGCTCGATGCAGCTCGAATGCACTTCAAATACCGGCTGAAACATGATGGAGCCCGTGGAAGCTCCGCATTGTGTTCGGTTCCAGCATCTTGTGCGTCAATAGATACATGAATGTTCAATGAATCTCCTCTAATGTGATAAAATATTACTTGTTGAGATACTTTCTCCGTCGCTGACTACCACGTAGCTTCTTGGTCTTTTCGGTAAACAAATGCAGCATGGTAGGTTAGTAGGTCAACTGATTAGCTATTATACAGGGGTTGGACAAAATAATGGAAACACCTTAAAAAATCAACAAAATATAATTTAATATGGTGTAGGTCCGCCTTTTGTGGCAATTACAGCCTCAATTCTCCGAGGTATTGATTCATACAACTTGTGAATTGTTTCCAAAGGAATTTTAAGCCATTCAGTTAGAATACCCTCCAACTCTTTTAGAGACGATGGTGGTGGAAATCGACGTCTTACTTGAATCTCTAAAACTGACCATAAATGCTCAATAATGTTGAGGTCTGGGGACTGTGCCGGCCATACGAGATGCTCAACTTCATTAGAATGTTCCTCATGCCATTCTTTAACAATTCTAGCTGTATGGATTGGGGCATTATCATCTTGAGGTGAAGGTGTTTCCATTATTTTGTCCAACCCCTGTATTTACAATATATTTAGAATTTGGGATTTTCAGCTCAGTTCACATTTATTTACAAATCATTTATATCATTTTATCATTTACAGCAAGATAGGATTTTGTAAAAAGGGTAACCCCAGAAGCTATCCATAGTTTATACACAGGGACAAAGACATTAAGCAAACGGTGCGACTGTTTTTGAAGACAATCCCTATTTCTACCTAAGCTAACGCCTAACCCTTGCTCTAAAACACAGGTGTCAAACATGCGGCCCGGGGGCCAAATCCAGCCTGCGAAAGGGTCCAGTCCGGCCCTTGGGATGAATTTGTGAAATGCCAAAATTACACTAAGATATTAACAATCCGTTTAGTTCAGGTTCCACATTCAGATCATCTCAATCTCGAGTGGGCAGGACCAGTCAGATATTATCATAATAACATATAAATAATGACAACTCCATATTTTTCTCTTTGTAAATGTAAATATTTTCATGTATTTACACTAAAACGAAGTATAGTTTCGCAAAAAATGTGATTAACCTGAACAAATATGAACAACCTGAAATGGTTTAAGAGAAGTAAGTACAATTGTACCAATATTCTGCCTGTTACCAAATGTTTTGTGTATTTGTAGATCCACTGTGATCTGTAAGTTATAACGAACATGTGTAAATGATAAACTGAGGCAGAATATTGTTAAAATTATACTTATTTTTTGAGTTTGCTCATGTTATTCACATCTTTTGAAAAGATAGTTTGTAGATGTAAACCTTTTCATAATGTAAATTTACTTTTTTCACTCTAAAACATAGAGAAAAGTTTGGAATTGACATCATTTATATATTATTGTGTTATTATTTTACTGGTTCGGCCCACTGCAGATCAAATTTAGCTGAATGTGGCCCCTGAACTAAAATGAGTTTGACACCCCTGCTCTAAAACAACCTAAGGCAATTCCATAAATACAGACGGTATAGAATTTAGACGGTATCAACACATCAGCACATCAGGTAAAAATACAATGACAGGTTTAAATTAAACATATTTCAAAAGCAGTTTTTGTTTTAATTGGTTTTTAAATATGGACAGGGATGCAGACTCTTTTATGGTGTTCTCAATTTCATTCCAAGTCTGCGGACCTTTAACTGTCACACTAAGACTTGAGCGTTTCAGTTTCCCCTGTGGGACTAATAAAGGAATATCTTATCTTATCTTATCTTATCTTATCTTATCTTATCTTATCTTATCTTATCTTATCTTATCTTATCTTATCTTATCTTATCTTATCTTATCTTATCTTATCTTATCTTATCTTATCTTATCTTATCTTATCTTATCTTATCTTATCGTTGTGCTCATAAGTTTACATACCCTGACAGAATGCGCATGGGAAGGTTTTGGGTGTTCCAACATGACAATGACCCAAAAACACAAGACCACAAGTCAACCTGTCATTGGCTATTGACCTCAATATCATTGAGCCACTTTGGGGAGGTCTCAAACATGCAGTTCATCCAAGAAAACCCAAAATCTTAAAGGAACTGAAGGTGTTATGCCAAGAAGAATGGACAGCTTTACCATCTGAGAAAATAAAGAGACTCATCCACAACTACCACTAAAGACTTCGAGCTGTTATTGATGTTAAAGGGGCCGATACAGAGGATTAAGAACTAGGGTATGTCAACTTTGGGTCAGGGTCATTTGGATAAGTTCTGTTGTCAGTATGATTTTAAAAGTACAGACATTTTTATTTGCACTATTTCATACATCGCACTGCATACCTTGGCACTGATGTGTGTGTGGTGTATTACTGTGTGATGGATGAATGAATGTTTATGCGGATTTTTTATTTGTTTGTCTGTTTGTTAGCAAGATAACTCAAAAAGTTATGGACAGATTTTGATGAAATTTTCAGGAAATGTTGATACTGACACAAGGAACATATGATTAAATTTTGGTGGTGATCGGGGGTGGGGGGCACGGAGGTCTACGCTCTACGACTACTTTTCTAGAAAAGACAGTGCAGACCTCCGCCAAGGCAGATCAGTGGACCCCTGTGCCCCCCCCCCCACCCCCGATCACCACCAAAATTTAATCATTTGTTCCTTGTGCCAGTATCAACATTTCCTGAAATTTTCATCCAAATCCGGGGCACTGATCTGCCTTGGCGGAGGTGTGCGCTGTCCGAGTGCTTCTAGTTTTATCTTATCTTAAAAAGAGTAAACACATTTGTTTGATAATAAATGCTTCATCCAACCACTACCCACGACCGACAGAAAAGTTTTTGTATTACCGCTCATATTCTCTGAAAAATGGCCAAAGAATCACAAATTCTGCTAGACTTTGTAAACTTATGAGTACAACTGTATCTTTACGTTTGGCCAGAACTACAGGGGTTGGACAAAATAATGGAAACGCCTTAAAAAATCAACAAAATATAATTTAATATGGTGTAGGTCCGCCTTTTGCGGCAATTACAGCCTCAATTCTCCGAGGTATTGATTCATACAACTTGTGAATTGTTTCCAAAGGAATTTTAAGCCATTCTTCAGTTAGAATACCCTCCAACTCTTTTAGAGACGATGGCGGTGGAAATCGACGTCTTACTTGAATCTCTAAAACTGACCATAAATGATCACTAATGTTGAGGTCTGGGGACTGTGCCGGCCATACGAGATGCTCAACTTCATTAGAATGTTCCTCATGCCATTCTTTAACAATTCTAGCTGTATGGATTGGGGCATTATCATCTTGAGGTGAAGGTGTTTCCATTATTTTGTCCAACCCCTGTAAGTCGCTGGTTAGGTGCGCCACCTGATTTGAACTGTAAATAATTCTAAATAACCAGTCTTATCTCACCCCAAAAAATGAAAACGTGAAAAGACTTTCTTCTCTTGTGTAAAGATTTAGCCAGTTTAACCCTTTCATGCATGAATTATTAGAACCTATGTCAAGATCTTTTCTTGGGTGTTTTTATTCCTCATTAGGCATGAAAAAACAATGCAATTGAGGTTTGTTTTTTTGTTTTTTTCATGGATTTACAAAAATGTCCACTTGGCTACACCGTGCATTTTATTCTTGAAGCACAGAAACATATATTTAAAACCCAATATCAGAAAGTGATATGAAAACCATGAAATAAAAACATTTTTAATGCTGCTAATCTGATGTTTTCTCACATTTTAATACACTATACTACTAGTTATGACTCACTTGACTGATTGATTTGATTGATTGATGTATTCATTTCGAATATGAATGTCAAAACAGAAGAAAATAAACAAAACACTTATATAAGACATATAATACATATTCGAAAAGCAGTGAGAAGAAGCATAACTTACAAAATCCCAGCCCTTCTCCTTAAATCAGTGGTTCTTAACCTTGTTGGCGGTACTGAACCCCACCAGTTTCATATGCGCATTCACCGAACCCTTCTTTATTAAAAAATACAATATGATTTTTTTCAAATTCAAGACACCGGCATTTGTTTTACTGGTGCACAAAATGAACCGTGCATTAACATCACTGTGCTCAAAGAACAAAACCAACACAGTGCATGAACTTACAACAAATTACATACCTTTTCACAAAGACATGACCTTTTTAATACTACCACACTGAAATGGTTTTAATTTTTAACCTTATGTATTCCAATAATGAACTTATTGTATTTATGCTATTTATCATTTTTAACATTTTAACACACACCCATCACCTAATTTCCATCAGGCTACAATAATAATGAATATTTACGGCAAAACAGTGTGACTTCTGCTGTTGTGTGTATATATGTGTAGGCCGTCAGGTCAACCCGATTTTCGTTTCATCTCGCTCCGAACTTTCCGAACCATGCAATTTTGACATTAAAAAAAAAAAGATAATTGCATGTAGTGTATCAAAAAAAATGTTCTTGTTATACTCCTTCAGTATTTTTGTGATCGTTGTTTTATTACGGCACTAGCTCGGCTTTAGCGTAATACGATTTCTCCATCCGCGACAGTGCGTCGTTCGTCACATGATTGTAACTGACCAGTGCGGTGACCGACTAATGTAAACAAACGCTACACATGACTGCCTCCGTGGTTAACAGGAAGTAGCAAAAGTCATAACAACGGTGTGGAAAATACTCAAATAATTCGTCAGATGAGTGGAAGAGATTATAAACACTTCCGGATGTGTTGTAGTGCTATAAGCAACAACAATACACCGCGTATATTGGATGTTGATCAGAGAAAGAGTCTCCGAAGCCGTTTGTTTACATACACGGACCTAGCCCAACACACACGCCCGACTAATGAGTCGAGTGTGTGTCTTGACCTCCGCTGAACCCCTGAGACTGACTCACCGAACCCCTCGGGTTTGATCGAACCCAGGTTAAGAACCACTGCCTTAAATAATTAAAAACAGTAATAATCTTCCTAGTTCACGGAGATAATATGCAAAAAAAAAAAAAAAAGTTTTTGGAAAAAAACTGTTAATTACGGTTTAACAATTAACAAGTGATTTCCACTCAAACATGTCATTGCAGATCAGGGTTATCAAGAACAGCAAAGTTACAGTAATGGTATGAATGTCAGTGTATGGGATGATGCATAAGTGTTCACTGTGTCGGCTGAATATGGAACTAAAACAACGAAATCCATGAATATACAAGAGAACAGATGGAGAACTGTCCACTGGAGTTGACCACTATGCATGAAAGGGTTAATGTTCCACCAAAATAGGTTCCATCCCAACATTGTTTGCAAAGGTACCACCGCTGCATCCTGAGCACAGCGCCGCCCAAGGCAATTATGCCTGTCGGAGAGGTTTTTCCCCCATTCCACAATGATAATAGGTTCACTGAAACCTTTTTCTAGGAGCTCAGAGCTAAAATGAAGTGTGGAGAAAGGTCTGGCAATGTGAGAGTTCCTAAATCAAACCTTAGTCGTGGCATTATTACCAGTTGGTGACACTGGAGTGGATTTTCCCTCCTGTCCCATCACAATCCCATAAATATTCTCTCCTCCCATCCCAGTCCTAGTCCCAGGATAAAACAAAAAATAAATTCTTGTACCGGACCATTCCCAGAAGAACGAACCCCTTCCCTTCCTGTCCCATCCCATTCCCGCTCTGTCCTTTTTAGAGTGGGAGTGGGAATGCAATGTTTTTTATGGCACCTTGTGTTGCATAAAAGAAGTGATTTTCACTGCATTTCTATTAATTATTCATGGTACAGCTGTATGTTTATATTTAACAACTAACCCATTGTTAGCACATTTGATGTTTTTGCCCACATTCATAGAAATTTAATCCGGTTTCGTTCCAATGTCAATAAATAGTGAAGCAAACTCCCATCATGCGGGATTCCCCCAAAATGGTGAGCTTCAAATTATCACAGAATTGAAAGGTTTTTTTTGTTTGTTTTTTTTTGGCACATTTTAAGACTTTCTGTGGTATTTTGCCGTCCTGTCTTTTTCCGCCATAGTGTACAGCTTCTCTAATCCATCCTCCAACAGAGTCCCTTCACCAACACATAAACACATATGTACACAGTATGTGGCTGTAGAGGTCATGTAGTACAAAGATGTGGAACCTAAATATTATTCCATCCATCCAACCATCCATCCATCCATCCTTCCTTTCTTTCATTCTTATATAAAAACTAACAACCATTCACACTTATTAAATTTGCCACTTTTTCCTGAGACTGACCATCCATCCATCCATCCATCCATCCATCCATCCATCCATCCATCCTTTCTTTCTTTCTTTCTTTCTTTCTTTCTTTCTTTCTTTCTTTCTTTCTTTCTTTCTTTCTTTCTTTCTTTCTTTCTTTCTTTCTTTCTTTCTTTCTTTCTTTCTCATATAAAAACCAACAACCATTCACACTTACTGAATTTGCCACTTTTTCCTGAGACTGGCCATCCATTCTTTCTTTCTTTCTTTCTTTCTTTCTTTCTTAAATAAAAACAACAACCATTCACACTTACTCAATTTACCACTTTTTCCTGAGACCGATCATCCATCCCTCCACCCACCCTTTCTTTCTTTCCTTCTTTCTTTCTTTCTTTCTTTCTTTTCTTTCTTTCTTTCTTTTCTTTCTTTCTTTCTTTCTTAAATAAAAACAACAACCATTCACACTTACTCAATTTACCACTTTTTCCTGAGACCGATCATCCATCCCTCCATCCATCCACCCACCCACCCTTTCTTTCTTTCTTTCTTTCTTTCTTTCTTTCTTTCTTTCTTTCTTTCTTTCTTTCTTTCTTTCTTTCTTTCTTTCTTTCTTTCTTTCTTATATAAAAAACAACAACCATTCACACTCAATTTTCAACTTTTTCCTGAGACGTCTGTCCATTCTTTCTTTCTTTCTTTCTTTCTTTCTTTCTTTCTTTCTTTCTTAAATAAAAATAACAACCATTCACATTTACTCAATTTTCCACTTTTTCCTGAGACATCCATCCATCCATCCATCCTTCCTTCCTTTCTTATTTAAAAACAACAATCATTCACACTTACTCAATTTTCCACTTTTTCCTGAGATGACCATCCACCCATCCATCCATCCACCCATCCATCCATCCCTCCAGCCCTCCATCCATCCATCCTCCCTCCACTGCTGGTGCGGGCCTCAGGTGCAAAAGCGCAAACAGAGATGCCCAGACTTCTTTCCAATCAGTCATCATTCCAGCTCTTCTCGGGCCAACTCAGCGAGACATAATCCCTCCAGTGTGTTCTCGCTCTACCCTTGCGTCTCTTCCAAGTTGGACATGCCAGAACACCTCACCAGGGAGGCGTCCTAACCAGATGCCTCTACCTCCTCAGCTGGGTCCTCTCGATGCGGATGAGCAGTGGCTCTGCTCTGAACTCCTCCCAAATGTCTGAACTTCTCACCATATTTGTGAAGTACAACCCAGGATCCCTGAGGAGGAAACTCAATTCTGATGCTTGTATCTGCAGTCCCATTCTCTGACTCACCACACCACATCATCCATGTTAAATTATATTCAACTTTAAAATGGCTCTAACTGAACAGATTCTTCAACCAAATGGCCCGTACCACCTCTGAATAATACTCACAGCCTCAGTCTCACCAGTTAATGTTTACAGCTAACAACAGAAATCTGCAGAGTACACAACAGCTGACACTTTAAAATAATATTTGTCACGCATTTTGTATATTTAAGAATCGACTGAAATAACAATCCTTCGATTCCGACCATCCACCGAACCCTAACTTGAGCCTCTGTTGAAGGAGATATGAAAATTGAGCCATTCTAGAGAAAGACAAATCCTGTTGCATCGTCAGCACTAATCCTCCCTTTGGACAATAAATGCATCGCGGAGCTTAGAAGCACACCACCCAGGCTAAACCGTGATGTACAATCTCTAGGAGACAATAGAATTGGTGAGTGTATTTTCTCATCTCATGTCTCTGCCAAGTTCACATGCCCACACACACACTGTGATGCCAACCGCATCCCTCCCTCCACCCCCGGCCTCACAAACCCATCCGCCACCGCAACCACAAAATATGACAGATTTATCTGCCTGAAGGTATTAGAAAGAATATATAGAAAAGAAAACCTTATGTGAAGCATCTCTTGCCAGGCAGGTGGTGGTTTCATATTCACTGGGATTGTGTTTGTGCCTGTTATTCCTGGTCAAATTAATCAATTAGACCTGCTAATGTGACTGTTAATTCAGAGATAATATTGAAGCTACTGGACACCACATCACAATACTGGGAAGCCATTGGCATCTTGCAACAGTAAATCTGACCAGCATGTTGAGTGTGCGAGTAGTGGATCGCAACAGAGACTATCCTGTTGCACATATGCTGTCAGCTAATCTCATTACTTAGAAAGAGCAGTCTCCACTATTGGCATGTTGTCTGAGGTTAACACACCCACCCACACACTTACACACACAATGTGCCTTTCCATTTCACTTTCAGTACATTTGTATGAGTCGACAGAGATCTTTGCTCGCGTAAAGGTTGCGATTGATTTTACATTCCGGGCATGCTGTGTTTTACAGACGTCCGATCGGGATGTTCCAGCATCGAAATGTATACTGTTGCACTAATGACTTCATCGGTGTGAACGTGTCCTTGCTGACTGGAACTGTGAAGCATATTGCATCGTAATTTGTATTTAATGCTGAATTAGACTGAACATGTTGGGAAAATATTATCATTGTATGTTTATACTGGTGCCCTGTGACTGTTACAAGGACTAAGGGGATGGATGGATGGATGGATGGATGGATGGATGGATGGATGGATGGATGGACAAACAGATGGTTGGACAAAAATGGTTGGACAAATGCATGGATGGACGGACTGATGGTCATCTCAGGAAAAAGTTGAAAATTGAGTTAGTGTGAATGGTTGTTTTTATATAAGAAAAGATGGATGGATGGATGGATGGACAAACAGATGGTTGGACAGATGGATGGATGGATGGATGGATGGATGGATGGATGGATGGATGGACAAACAGATGGTTGGACAGATGGATGGATGGATGGATGGACAAACAGATGGTTGGACTGACGGATGGATGGATGGATGGATGGATGGATGGATGGATGGATGGATGGACAAACAGATGGTTGGACAGACAGAATGACTGATGGATGGATGGATGATGGATGGATGGATAAACAGATGGTTGGACAAAGATGGCTGGACAAACGGATGGATGGATGGTTGGATGGATGGTTGGATGGATGGGTGGACAAACAGATGGTTGGACAAAAATGGTTGGACAATGCATGGATGGACGGACTGATGGTCATCTCAGGAAAAAGTTGAAAATTGAGTTAGTGTGAATGGTTGTTTTTATATAAGAAAAGATGGATGGATGGATGGATGGACAAACAGATGGTTGGACAGATGGATGGATGGATGGATGGATGGACAAACAGATGGTTGGACAGATGGATGGATGGATGGATGGACAAACAGATGGTTGGACTGATGGTTGGACTGATGGATGGATGGATGGATGGATGGATGGATGGACAAACAGATGGTTGGACAGACAGAATGACGGATGGATGGATGGATGATGGATGGATAAACAGATGGTTGGACAAAGATGGCTGGACAAACGGATGGATGGATGGATGGATGGATGGATGGATGGATGGTTGGATGGTCATCTCAGGAAAAGTTGAAAATTGAGTAAGTGTGAATGGTTGTTTTTATATAAGGATGGATGGATGGATGGATGGATGGATGGATGGATGGATGGACAAACAGATGGTTGGACAGACGGAATGATGGATGGATGGATGGATGGATGATGGATGGATAAACAGATGGTTGGACAAAGATGGCTGGACAAACAGATGGTTGGTTGGACAGACGGATGGATGGATGGATGGATGGATGGATGGAGTAAGCTGTAAATGCAGGGAAAATATTACCATTGTATGTTTGTTCTGGTGTCCCTGTGACTGTTACAAGGACTAGGTGGTTGAAAGAAAGAGAGAGAAAGAAAGAAAGAAAGAAAGAAAGATTTGAACCAAATCATAGTCATCGGTTGGTTTGGTTTTGTATCTACTTTACACCTAAAACACCTCCTGCCCAGTCAAGAAATGCAAGAAATGAAACTAATACATCAAAACCATAGGTATCCATGGTTTGCACTGACATCCCACGGTAACAGTTTACTCTGGTGGCTGTCTTATTATAGACTTTATTTATGCTGTTGCACTAATGACTTCATCTTTGTGAATGTGTCCTTGCCGACTGAATGATGCATATTTCATTTTAATTTGTATTTAATAACAGATTCAACTGTATATGTAGGAAAAATATTATCAGCGTGTTTTATAAACTGCATGATCTCAGGAAAAACTGACACGTAATTTCATCATTTCGAAGCCTACTGTATAAACAATGAACATATTCTCAGTGACCGTTTTTGTACCAATATCTGAACATTTCTATCTTCATATTAAATTACCAAGTTTGTGGCATATAAAGAATAACAGCATATATTTGTCTTTGGAAAATTATAAGACGGTGTAAGACGGGTACTGTATCTGAATATAAATATAACTCTCCTTCCTCTTCTGCTGGTGTTTATTATAGTTTTTGTGTTCATTTTGTCTTTCTACCTGGACCTTTAACCTTTAAAGTTTGATTAACTGACAAAAGAGCTATAGTACGGGTACAAATAGTGGGTTTTTATAACATACAATTATCTTTTGTTGTAATATTGGGTGAAACATTTCAAATAGAGTTCCTCATAACAACGACACGGAGCTACTTAATCTATTTCTGCCGACACGAAAGGAAGACAACAGTAACGTCGAATGATTAAAACACAGGCAAGTATTTTATTCAATATCATTATCTGTCTTTAGTGTTTTTTTTGTAAAACTGCAATTATGAAGTTTCCATCGACTTCGACCACCACCAACTCCATGAAAAGACCAGCCACAGTGTTAACACCATGTTCAGCTGCTCGGTAAAAATGTCAACACGTATACAGTTATATTTTCAAAACAGCAATGTCATCATCGCATAATATATAAACACACTAATTAGCCATATCCTCGCCATTTACAGGCTGACAGACATAATCCAGTACAAATTAGCTGATGTGAATTGCTTGTTCTACTAACGCACCAGATCTTGTAATCGGTCTGCTTCATGAGACATTAGCGCTGGTTTAGCATGAAAGTGTTTGATCAGAACCAACCTTGAACAGTACACACGGATGACACCCACCTGCCACTCAAACCATCCACGACTTTATTTTTATGTAACTGTAAGCCTTCATGTAATAAACCATTGAAATCCACGCTTTTTTTTTTTTGCTCATAGAAATTTAGTGTCTCTGTGGGACCCAAACCTATTAATACTAATACTACTGATTTAAAGCTAGGGTAGGAGATACTTAATTCAATATTGTTTTGCTTAATACAAGAATTTTTTTTTTTTTTTTTTGCTGAATTCAAGATATATTTATTTTTTTTTTGCTTTATACAATCTTTTTTTTTTTTTTTTTTTTTTTTGCTTAATTCAAGATTTTTTTGCTTAATACAAGATTTTTTTTTGCTGGATTCAAGATTTTTTTGCTTAATACAAGATTTTTTTTTGCTGGATTCAAGATTTTTTTTGCTTAATACAAGATTTTTTTTTGCTGAATTCAAGATTTTTTTTTTTTGCTGAATACAGGATTTTTTTTTTTCTGAATTCATGATTTTTTTTTGCTTAATACAAGATTTTTTGGCTTAATTCAAGATTTTTTTGCTTAATACGAAATTTTTTTGGCTTAATTCAATATTGTCTTGCTTAATACAAGATTTTTTTGCTTAATACAAGAATTTTTTTTGCTTAATACAAGATTATTTTGTTTAGTTCAAGATTGTTTTGCTTAATACGAAATGTTTTGGCTTAATTCAATATTGTTTTGTTTAATACAAGATTTTTTTGCTTAATACAAGATTTTTTTTTTTTTTTGGCTGAATTCTTGATTTTTTTTTTTGCTTAATACAAGATTTTTTTTTGCTTAATTCAAGATTTTTTTTTGCTTAATACGAAATTTTTTGGCTTAATTCAATATTGTCTTGCTTAATACAAGATTTTTTTGCTTAATACAAGAATTTTTTTTGCTGAATTCAAGATTTTTTTTGCTTAATACAAGATTTGTTTTGCTTAATACGAAATGTTTTGGCTTAATTCAATATTGTTTTGCTTAATACAAGATTTTTTTGCTTAATACAAGATTTTTTTTTTTCTGAATTCAAGATTTTTTGTGCTTAATACAAGATTTTTTTTTTTTTTGCTTAATTCAAGATTTGTTTTGTTTAATACGAAATTTTTCGGCTTAATTCAAGATTGTTTTGCTTAATACAAGATTTTTTTTTTTTGCTTAATTCAGTTTTTTTTTTTTTTTTTCTTAATTCAAGCAAAAAAATCTGCCAAGGGAATAAATGAAAATGATCTTGGCGAGATTTCTTGAAATAAGATTTTCCAGATCTATTGTCTAAAAATAAGTTCTTATATCTCACTGAAAAGTTACTCTTTAGGTGATTATGAGTTATTTTAAGTGTGATGAGATATTTTGACTAGAAATGAGAAAAATACATTTGGTAAGATTTAGATTTTTGCACAGGGTTCCACAGGTGACTTTAAATTTAAATTTTTGTGTTAGAGCATTTAATGGATTGGTTGCAGTCAGGGCGTGAAGGGAATTTTAAGCAATAACAGAGTTTCCTGTGGAATTGATCTCTTAGTGTGGCGCTGTGTAATGCAAGGGGGGGTTAGGTTAGTCGGTTGGTTTAAGTACTAATTATAATACTTATAATAGGAGGGGGGTGGTGCATGGTTCAGTCGGGGGGCTGGGGGGTTGTCACTTGGGTTCCATACTAATTATACTACTTATAATGGGGTGGGGGGACTACCATTCTGCTGTTATGATGCTGGACAAAACAAATTTTCAAAACAAAAAAACAAAAAAAAAAACCAGCATTACTAATTACTCTACGTCTCTCGCTGTTGTGAAGCTCACCTTTTCCCTCCCTCCTGAACCTTCACAAACTTTCATTTCAGGGGGTAGGATGTTTGTCCTGGCCTATTATATATTATACAAATATATAATAAGTCTAATGCAACAGTGATGCTGATTATTATTATTATTGGTTTTTTTTTGGTGTGGTGGCAAGGACTTACCAGCGGAAACACAAAATATAGTAAAAAAAAAAAAAAAAATGCCCCAGGAAAACATCTCCTACCCTACCTTTAACACTAATATCTAGGGGTGTGCCAAAAAATCGATTCATGTAAAAATCACAATTCTCATTTACTATGATTCAGAATCGATTTAACCCTTTCATGCACGAATTATGAGAACCTTTATCAAAATTTTTTCCTGAGTGTTTTTATTCCTCTTTCGGCATGAAAAAACATGATGTGATAGAAAATTTTCTTCTGAAAAATAAATAAATAAATAAAATAAAAATTAAAAAAATTTAAAAAAAAAATTAAAAATACATCTAAAAAAGTAATAATGACAAAAAAAAAAAAAAATTCTTATGAACCTATTTTTCATGAAGTTGCAAAAATATCCACTCAGCTGGACACACGTTTAATTTTTGATGCACAGAAACATGTATTTACTGATAAATTGTGTGAAATCTGTGGGGAAGGCTTGTGATTCTGGGGGTTTATTCTCAGGAGAGATCTACATAATGTTACCAATTCATGTCAGAAAAGACATGTAGTGTCTTAAAACTTTAATAAAGATATGTGTAAAAAAACAAAACAAAAAAACAACGAAAAGAACAACAAAATCCATGAATATACAAGAGAACAGCTGTAGAATAGCTGTCCACTGTAGTGACCAGTATGCATGAAAGGGTTAAAATGTCCCAAAATCGATTTTAAAAAGTAAAGCAAATCTGCTGGCAGTCTGCCTCCGTTTTGTACGCGGGATGTCCTGACGTCATCACGCAGCCAGTTCTGGAACATATGCATGAGTGGTGAGCACCAAAACAAAGGAAACTAATGGAGGAGGTAGGGTTAGCGATTAGTGATTATCGGCTACCGTGATTAGTGGCTAGCGTGTTTAGTGGCTGGGGTTAGCAATTAGCGTGATTAGCAATTAGCGGCTAGTGTATTGACACGCCATCAAATGGCGTTAAATAAGACACGAAAGGATGAAAATGCGTATGTATAGCACGCCAAATGCAATAAACTGGCGTCACATACAATGTGATTTCATGACATCAGTCTGTCAGCTGCATCACCCAGAGCTTAGGGACACGATGCAGAGTCAGCCACCAGCAGCAAACCAACGCACATTGCTGTGCCTCACCAAACTCCCTGCCAAGCATGGATAAATGTTTAAAACTGAATAAATGTGAAAAAGACATTTTAATGTCTGCATTTGTCATTCTGTCTTACAAATCAGACTGGAGTAGATCATGAGGATCCTTTGCACACCTACAGACTGAAGCAGAAATCATTATGAAAAAAATCGTTTTGAATCAAAAATTGATTTTGAATTGAATCGTAGCCCCAAAAATCCGAACCGAATCGTGAGACAGTAAAAGATTCCCACCCCTACTAATATCCTAAAATGAAATGTGTAATAATAACATGAATCAAAACTAAACTCAGACTTTGCTGCTGTTATTCTAATACAAATCATTTTGCTGCCTCTAAACATCCTTCAGGTACAAATGCACGTACTTGGCATTCTGCATATCCCACCCACACATACCTATCTGTCCTTATTAGACGAAGCAGCAGGCTTTTATTCCTGTCTGTGTTTTTGTTGTATGTCATTTAAAGCCTGTCTTTCCTCACTGTCAGGAGCAATAAGATTTGTTTTGGGTAGAACTGTCCAGTCATATCACTAGGTTTTAACCTCTGCTGAATTGAATAAGATTATGCACCACAAAGGACATATTATTGAATTGACAGCTCCATACTAGTTTGAGCCAAACCTCCTCCTTTATACAGTACTATATGCATTTGATATCACCAAATTAGATTACTTTGGTATCAGTCACACTTTTTCCTCTCAGTGTTTTCACATAACATCAGCATCATCTTTCATTATCCTCTGCTGCTTTGGAGGACCTCCACCGTACTCATAAATATTGTGGATTATTCAATTGCTGTCAATCTGTCTGCTACCTCATAAATTTACTGCCGCCAGAGAGGGTCATGGGATTCAGAGAGAAAGCTCCTGAATCTCTGAGCTGGTTTATTTTCTCGGAGAGGAAGGCGGGGGGGGGGGGGGGGGGGGTTGTATATGAGGCTCTCTCTGGCTGCAGACCATGATGCACCGACATGGGCTTTCTTTTCCCCGGGGCAGTACCTGATGTGTGCTGTATCCACATAGATGCCACTGGCCTTAAAGATGTAACTCAGCTAAATTATTAACACTCTAGGCAGAGGTGGGGGTGGGGGTGGGGGTGGGGGTGGGGGGGGGGTACAAAGGACATGAGTCAAAACACATCCGACTCCTGAGCTGCTGTGCTCTGACAGGGGAAAATGTGGGCGACCCAAGAGATATTTTACCTTATATTGCTATTTGTGAACACTAAAATGTACTGTTTTTCCTTTAATGTTGTTCTCTTGTTTAATTTTTTATTATAAATCGCTGTGTACATGCTTTTTAATTGTGGCCTGAGGGGCTAAAGATGAAAAAAAATGAGCTTTTGGTTACCTCAAAATACAGCAAAGTGTTGTTACTTGAAGCATAAGGTCAGTAAAGTTCTTTATTTTTAGTCGAAATAATTCCATTAAGCAGCGCGGTGGCTGGTTTACAGTAGTTGTTAGTAATGCTCACTGAAACTGGAGTTAATGGTTTATTCAGCGAACGCATTTCAGGGGCTGATTGTTTCAATTTTGGGTGCAGGGAGTGTTAACGGCTGCATTGTCAGTGGGATTGCCGCTATGTTCGTGTTGATTCATTAGCTTAATGGAAATCTATTTTAATTTATCGGTCACCTGATTTAGAATGGGTTAATTGTTGTTTTTGGGTTTTAATTAGATTTGTGGACAATAAAAACACACATGCAATGAATTGCATATTGTTTAATTTAATAGATTTAGGGATTAATTAACCACAGGGGTCATTTTAGGGAAAACAGGTCTTTAGCGTCTTCATACCAGCTATACCATTTTACAAGAATCATCAAAACTCAAGACGGAGCAAGTATTTGCTTAAAAATGATTCCTGAATTTGACAATGTTTGTCCAGCTGTGCATCCTGAATAGATACTGACCCTATGAGACCATCAACCCCCTGAACGGTTCGTAGTTCGAAGGAGCATTTTCACCTTCAAGGCAAATGTGATCAAATGGCATTATTCAGATACACAGAGATGATGCAAAACTTGCAGTGAATATCTATGCACCTAACAGCTACAAGAAAACAGTTTCATGTAATTTTTATCCCTCTGAGCGTGGGTGGCCATCAAAGAGACTTCACCTGTTTCTGCTTGAGTTTGAGTTGATTTTATTCACGGTCAATGAAGTTAAAGCTGTTGTGCCTGATAGTTTTTGTGGCATCACTGGGCAAAAATTCTATAATTGCCTTTCAGCATATTGTAATTTAAGTGGTCTGGGTGGAAACTAGAATTCAACCCACTTCTCTGGCCTCTGGTTTCTATCAAAAACACTTACAGTAGAAGAAAATTGTATTTCCAAGGTAAAGTGGACACAGTTAAACAGTGATTGCAAAAAAAAAAAAAGAAGCTGCAGTTAAAAAACAAGGATGATACTAAGAAACCGCTAATATTTACCGGAGTAGAAATAGTTAGAGATGTTATACTTAGTATTTCTACTTTAACCTTATAACGCCAAACGTATCATATTTGATACATGAGTTTTGAAGCCCTCTACATGATCAGTGTGATATTTACCTTCGCCAAGGAACAGCGGAGGTTATGTTTTCGTCGGGGTTTGTCTGTTTGTGTGACTGTTCGCAAGATAACTCAAAAAGTTATGGACGGATTTTGATGAAATGTTCAGGAAATGTTGATACTGGCACAAGGAACAAATGATTACATTTTGGTGGTGATGGGAGGGGGGGGAGACTGATCTGCCTTGGCAGAGGTCTGCGCTCTCTGAGTGCTTTTCTAGTTTTTTCTTGAAAAACCTGATGTATTCAATTAGATACATGCAATACACAGATAATCCACCAGGGGGAGGAATTCATTCACCAGAGGCCTTTCCAGTGACACTACAAGACTGTCACTAATGAGGAAGGAGGAAGAACTTTGACAATTTTGAAAAGGAATTACCAATTTTTTTTTGACACGTTTGTGTTATATTGTGTTTTTGTTTATTCAAAAATAATAATAATATGATAATAATAATAATATAATATTTTTTAACCCTTTAAATGCCGTGTTCGTAATGTAAACAAACCATTTTTTTGGATGCAAAAAACACACAAAAAATATTTTTTTCAATATACTACATAAAAAGTGGATCACATATTATTTGATTTTTGCAGCCTGGCATATGTCAATGATTAACTCCAACATTGGTTAATTTGCATTATTATTTTTGGCGCTAGGTCAAATGTTCAAAAATACTAGCATCTGTCACCAAGTGTATGAAAATGGCACACCTATAAATCAAACTATTAAATATTATATATTGATTTATTTTTCTGCTCTAATTGGATTTTATTTTTGTAAATCAAGGTCAGCCCTAATCATACATATCAAGTAATCATTCATTTTAGATTTTTTTTAACCCTTTAACCGATCTCTTTTCATCATGATGTCACTACATTTTTTGATGCAAAAAACACAAAATATGATATTTTTAAAAAAAAATACTACATAAAAATTGGATCACATATTATTTGCTTTTTGCAGCCTGGCATATGTCAATGATTAACAGCAACATTAACAACGTTAATAAATTAATTTAGACCCTCACCTCTTAAATGAAGCCCAGATATCAGTAAAAGCAGGATTTATGCCTTAATGGCTTTCGGATCAAAAACAGTGGTTCCAATGGAAGAAATAGTGCACTTTAGGCACACTTGGGAGACAGATGCTGGTCTTGTAATTTTCTTTTGTTTACAATGTGCAAATTTTAGTTGGTGGCCAGAATGTAAAAGATCATGCAAAAATGAATAACTTTTAAATTCTAACCTTATTGAAATTGTGAAAAGTAATATGAAGTTTTTTAACATGAAGTGCAAAGTGTGCCTAAGAAGTGCACCCAGATACCGGAGGGTTAAGAACGTCTTTTCCAAGGGAGTCCTGGCCAAGAGGCAGCACAACACATAGTTACAACATACAGTAATTTACAGGACCAGTCAACCTATGTAAAACACGTGCAAGTCATTGAGATAGTCTCTAACACTCTGAGTTCGTATTTAAAAGCATTCAGTTCAGTCAGTTTCCAGTCTCTTGAGTATTATTTTTGCTGAAACTATACAAAAAAAATAAATTGACATGTTAAGCCTAAATGTCCCTCTCCACACTAGTTTCTCTACACTTTCACCAAACAAAGAGGCTCAATAATGTTAGTATCAATGATAAACAGAACCAGCTGATCTCTACATGAGTCTTCAGTCAGGTTACTTTCAACTATTATGTCCATAATCATGCACACTTTGATTATATAATATAATGGAATTCCGGGTCTCCATTACACATGACAGTAATAATTATTAAGAGGTACATTGTCGTCCAAACAAGACAAACGATAAATGGACTTTCTGAAAGTGGAGGAGCTGCTTCGTCTGTGCAGAGTTCTTCCATATGATGCAGACTTTTGCTAATCACAGGTTTCCAGACAGCCACGGGCTTGAAATGGACAACTGACAGCTGTAATTACTGATCGCTATTAAGATTTCTTCAGACGTGACTCTACCGCTTTACTCTTTTTGTTTTTTTCTTTTCAGAAGGTGGCTTAAGCAACATATTTATATTTTACCTTTAGATTTGAACAAACAGGAGAGAAGGATGTTTATCTGTTTACAGGAAATTATATTTTGATTTTCTGATTTTTTACTGGAAGATTTAAAACGCAGAGGATAATCAGTGATGTATGTGTCGCTTAGGAAAGGTTAAATCAAACAAAAGTTGCAGCAAAAATAGTTTCTAGGTCTTGAAGGGTTAATCTCCCATATAGGCTTCATACAAAAGGAACTGGTTGTAAATATTTGTACTGTAAAAACGGCAAATAGGAACTGTCATCTGGCTTTTATAGAGATTTACACACATGATTTAGATATACAGGCAGGACACATTCATGAAAACACAGACAGATGAGATTACAGTACACAGGCTCCTAAGGGGTCTCAAAAAGTCTTAAGACTTGAATTTACAAATCAGTATTTGGGCATAGCCAAGCGAAAGTGAACATCAGGGTCACTTTCTTTTTTTTTCTTTTTTTCTGAAACAATACATTTGATTACTCAGCATGGAAGACATATATCTCTACCTTCTAAAACTGTGTTTATTTTTAATTTGTACCTGAATTACAACTGGATATATAAGAAAATAAATGAGAATACAGTGTTACTTAAGAACAGTAAAGGTTGTAAATGAATGTATTCGGTATAAATTCAATATGTAAATAACAATGTGTAAATAAATATGTTCAAAATATATGCCTGTCAAATCTTATATTTCATAATAATCAAATACTGTAATGATTTTGAATGTTATTTATTATAAAAAAAAATTAAAAAAACAGCAAAAAGGTGCGTAATAAATATAGGAATGAAACGTAAGTGGCCAAAGACTGATAATTTTATCATTATCTTAATCAAATCTTTGATTATTATCATGATTATGGTGCATCACACTGAACAAATACCTCACTCTGTTACATTTTTGGATTCTCATTCCGTTACCATGAATTAATGTCTTTTAAAACTAGAATAATGATATCAGTTTCATTTTTGGATATAATGTACTCTCATATCTTAACCCTATGAGGCCAAAAATATCATATTTGACACATGAGTTTTGAAGCCCTCTACATGATCAGTGTGATATTTTTTTTTTATCTTGAAAAACCTGATGTATACAATTAGATACATGTAATACACAGATAATCCACCAGGGGGGAGGAATTCATTCACCAGAGGCCTTTCCAGTGACACTACAAGACTGTCACTAATGAGGAAGGAGGAAGAACTTTGACAATTTTGAAAAGGAATTACCAATTTTTTTAGACATGTTTGTGTTATATTGTGTTTTTGTTTGTTCAAAAATAATAATAATATGTGAGCAGTGAGACCTGATGTATCAAATATGATACAAAATTGAAACTCATACATGGAAAGTGGTATTTGAAAATAATTTTTTACATTGTTCAGAAGGACCAATAAAGGCTTCAGTTTCATAGAACTGGAATTTTCTGTGAATGATTTAATGGTTCAGGCTTAAGAAAAGTGTGGTACACTAAATATTTGCATTTTCCTTGAGGATCAGCCCTTTATGGCATTTTTTCCAAACCTTGAATAACAGCTGTATATATTTCCTCACTCCGTTACTTTGTCAATGATGATAAATTAATGTTTTTATTAAATATTTGGTTAAATCAAATCAAATCAATTTTTTTTTATATAGCATCAAATCATAATAAAAGTCACCTCATGACTCAGGAACAAACACTTGTGACTGGTGACAGTCATGAGGAAAAACGATCTTTTCCTTGTTATTATTCCTTAATAGCGCTGTAAAGTACTTGCTTAGACCTACAATTTGAGCTATTATGGTTGCTGCTAAATTACTTTTTAAAAACAGATATGGAAGGATTAGTATTGCTGCACAGTGCTTTCTCACTCTGTTACTCGTTTGGTCAGGATCATTTAATACCTTAAAAAAGTCTTTAAAAGGCATTCAATTTGATTTGGTAGGTCTTAAGTTGTGTTGCCATAAACTTGTTTGCTGTGTTTTGTTTAAATGTCCAAGCTGCAGAGAAAAGACATGTTAGTCTACTCAGTTCCACCTGTCACAGCCCGACAATTTATATTGAAATTAGGAACCAGTTATTGCTAACTTTGCAACCCCAGTGAGAAATGACTCAGAACAGTTGGAATCAAGGTGTTGGAGTAAATAAGTAAATTTTCCTAAATTGTAGGGATCACATATTTTTGCTGGTGTAGCCATAAAATAGGCTGTGAAGTGGGCATTAAATTCTGTTCTAGTT